>NW_027621340.1:0-41136 GCF_964198595.1 Lampetra fluviatilis | reverse complement strand
AGAGAGAGGGGGTAGAGAGAGAGGGTAGAGAGAGGGGGTAGAGAGAGAGGGGGGTAGAGAGAGAGGGGGTAGAGAGAGAGGGGGGTAGAGGGAGGGGGTAGAGAGAGGGGGGTAGAGGGAGAGGGTAGAGAGAGGGGGTAGAGAGAGAGGGTAGAGAGAGAGGGGGTAGAGAGAGGGGGTAGAGGGAGAGGGTAGAGAGAGGGGGTAGAGAGAGAGAGGGTAGAGAGAGAGGGGGTAGAGAGAGAGGGGGTAGAGAGAGAGGGGGTAGAGAGAGGGGGTAGAGAGAGGGGGTAGAGAGAGGGGGGGTAGAGAGAGAGGGTAGAGAGAGAGGGGGTAGAGAGAGGGGGTAGAGAGAGGGGGTAGAGAGAGAGGGGGTAGAGAGAGAGAGGGGGTAGAGAGATAAGGAAATAACAGAGCGTGCTTCTTCGTGTTGTGGTGGTTTGTTGTTGTTGTTTGTTGTGTCTACGAAGACAACCAAAATGGGGAAAACACGAGAACATCTTTCATTTAAAAGGGGGGGGGGGCACACAAAGCAATAAAATAAACACGACATGATGAACGAAGCAAAGTGCCGAATAAGCCGAGCATCTTTCTGCTTCCTATGATCGTAAAAAAAAGAAAGAGCCGAGGGACACGGTGAGGGTTTTACAATCATTACATCGTCACCGCCACCACCACCAACAGCAACAACAACAACTACCGCCACTCAGTGGGGGGTGACGTCACCACGGCGCTTGTGCCAGGCTAGGTGCACGTAAAGGCCACGTGAAAGTGTCGAACGCCTGCCGGCAGGAGGTCACGGGACAGAGCCAGCGGGTGCCACGGGGTTGGCTGATTGTCGATGACTGACCGATGCATCACCTTTTCGATTTAAAGCTTTCGTGACTGCAGGGATTCATCTTCTTGGTTCTTTCGGTAAAGTCACGTAGAAGGGAAATAAAAATAAAGCATAATAAAATAATAAAAATAAAACGTAATAAAATAAACATAACAAAATAAAACATAATAAAATAATTATGTGATAATTATTTTCCTCTTCTTGGTTATTTCGGTAAAGTCACGTAGAAGGGAATCAATAAAATAATTAAAATAAGACGTAATAAAATACAATTCTCACGACGTTTCGCTGTCTCCCCGACAGAGCTGGTCTTCACCTGAGGACGGCTGCTTGCGTTGGGGCCGAAACGTCGTGAGAATTTTTTTATTATGTTTTATTTTATTATTTTATTATTTCCATTCTACGTGACTTTACCGAAAGAACCAAGAAGATGCATCACCTGTGTGCCATCACCACCACCACCCAAAGACAAAGATCCCCCGTGTAGCTTTAACAGACTTCACAATAAACGTTTTTGGGTGAGATCGCGTTATTTATAAATGTGTCGTAACCCTCCACCACCCGACACGGCCAATCAGTAAAAAAGTGTCACGTTGACAAAAGACAAAATAGTTCACTACTTTAGCCCAACGGTGTGTTGAAGAGTGGTCCAACACCATGTGAGACTAGGCTCTAAGGAAAGCTGTCTCAGGTGTGGACCAATCAACTTCAAGGACAGTGCATACATTATCAGAGTTATGTTTTTTGTTTGCATTATGACTGCAGGTATTGTGGTCTATGCAAACACGACTCCTTGTAAAAAAAGGTGTCAGTTTTGTTGCCAGATAAAAGGGTAAAAAAACAATTATCACTACCCATAGACTCAACGCTGCACATAGACTAACATTGCCCAAAAACTCAACACTACCCATAGACTCAACACTGCCCATTGACTCAACACTACCCATAGACTAACACTACCTATACACTCAACACTACCCATAGACTACCCATAGGGGAGGGTGGGGCTGGGTGGGGGCTGGGAGGGGTGGGGGTGGGCTGGGTGGGGAGGGTGGGGAGGGGCTGGGTGGGGAGGGGAGGGTGGGAAGGGGTTGGGTTGGGGGTGGGAGGTGGGTGGGGAGGGGCTGGGTGGGGAGGGGCTGGTCACCCCGTGGTGCCCTTATAAAACTCAACGTTTAACCTACTCACGCCGGCTTGCGCCCGCCCTCACAGTCGGGCATATTTGCGGAATACACCACGCCCTGGCCGTTGACCCTGCAGGCCATTGACCGAGCAACCCAACGTTCCTACCAGCTCCCTCCGCAGGACAATGTGTTTTTATTTTTTTTTCCTGCCGAGCACCACCGCTGTTCTCCCTCCACTCGAGATGAAATTGTCGGCCACAACGCGTGGACGTGTCGCCCCCTCGTGCAACTCGTGTGTAACTACACACACGTGTGTGTAGTTACACACACGTGTGTGTAGGCACACACGTGTGTAGTTACACACACGTGTGTGTAGGCACACACGTGTGTAGGCACACACGTGTGTGTAGGTACACACACGTGTGTGTAGGTACACACACGTGTGTGTAGTTACACACACGTGTGTGTAGGCACACACACGTGTGTGTAGGCACACACACGTGTGTGTAGGCACACACGTGTGTAGGTACACACACGTGTGTAGGTACACACACGTGTGTGTAGGTACACACACGTGTGTGTAGGCACACACGTGTGTGTAGGTACACACACGTGTGTGTAGGTACACACACACACGTGTGTGTGTGTACCTACACACACACGTGTGTGTAGGTACACACACGCATGTGCCTACACGTGCGTGCCGACACACAAAACAAAGACAAAGATCCCCTTTATAGCCTGTAACAGACTGTAGGGGCAAGTGCTGTTAGCGAGCAGCACCTATGAAGGCCGGCACAGCACACGAGGGGGGTGGGTGGCCAGCACCACGCCCGGCCGCCTTTGTCTCCCCAGTGGCGATGCTTACTACACACCGCACCAGGTACTCATTTAGAGGCCGAGTCGACCTAGGGGAGGCCCATGACCGGCTCAGATAATCCACACCGGTGTTGGCCGTGAGCGGGAATCGAACTCGGGTCGCCGGGTTCGTAGCGCAGCAATAATCGCCACACAACAACAACAACAACCGCCATTCGCCACTAAGTGGCGGTGACGTCACCACGACGCTTGTGCCAGGCCAAGTGCACCTTGAGGCTACCACGTGAAGTGTCGAACGCCCGCTGGCAGGAGGTCACGGGGCAGACCCAGCAGGTGCCACGGGTCGACTGACCGAGATGACCGAGATGACTGGCTGATGCACCACCTGTGCCCCCTACTGTGCCAACTTGCTGTGCTTTAGCCACCCGGCGCTCCGCTCGTTGTTGTGAGCGTCGCTCCTCCGCCCTCCGTTGTTGTTGGAGGGCGACTGCCTCCAACTGCCCAGTAGCGTCCTTCACGAGCCTCCTCACCGCCACACACACACGTGGCCACACAGAGCAGTTTTTTCACTAATTTGAAGGATGTTTTATTTTTTTTTGGGGGGGGGGGCAGAGCTGTGACGTCATATTTGAGGGGGGGGTCTGACTTTGTGACGTCGTGTGACGAGGGGGGGGGGGGTCAAAAATCGTCCAAAATCGCGTGACGTCATTTATGGACGGCCGCTAAGTGGTGTCTATTTCTCTCATCATTGGACTCTATTATCGGATGAACGTTGAGACGTATTGGGGCATGGGGCGACCAGCAAGGTCTGCAATAAGGTAGGGCAATGACAAGGGGTTGACAGGTGAGTGGTATGATATTTGGTTTTTTACCCTTCTATCTGGCAACAAAACTGACACCTTTTTTACGAGGAGTCATGTTTGCATAGACCACAATACCTGCAGTCATAATGCAATTTATACATTATCAGAATTTTGCAGTCATAATGCAAACAAAAAACATAACTGATTATGTACACATAATGTACACATTATCAGAGTTATGTTTTTTGTTTGCATTATGACTGCAGGTATTGTGGTCTATGCAAAAATGACTCCTGGTAAAAAAAAGGTGTCAGTTTTGTTGCCAGATAAAAGGGTAAAAAAAACAATTTTCATATTTTTTACTGGAAAATGAGGTACCAATGGTGAGGTGAGTTAGTAGTGAATGTACATCGCATTCATCATTTTTAAATCCTTTATATTAAGTTCGCTTGCTTGCTTGCTTACGACCGTGCAAATCTTTCGGTCGTTTTTAACCCACTTCCCGTGATTCAATCGAGCTGACATTTTGCACACAGACTCGTTGTGCGTGACAATTAATGTTCGTGAAATTTTTTTTCCAAAATTTTACACTTTTTAGGACAAAAATATTATATTTAATTGCCAATTGCTTAATGGTGCAATGCAATCATCTGACCCATAGGTGGCAGCCATCTCAAGCCAGAGGACTAGAGGACTCTAGCCGCCACGCATATCAAGGATTTATAGTGAAAAACTTTGTTTTTACGGGTTATACTTGTTATTTATAGAGCGCGCATACCGAGCGGGAATCGAAGCGGGTAAGAAAATTAACTCCCTCCCCCAGCAGTGTAAATGAACTATTGCGGCTAAAGTGTCTCCGTCTTTGGTTGGTTGGTGGAGTGGGGGGGGTACCCATGTCCGTCCCGTGCTCGAGCCCACCACGGACGAAAGGGGCAGCAGCTGCTCGAGGGGGTCACCGCCGAGTTCACTTTGGTTCTCTTGGTTCTTTCGGTAAAGCCACGTAGGTAAAAAATGAAATTAAAATTAATACAAATAAAACAATAAAAAAATATAATTTACTTTTATTTTTTATTGTTTTATTTTTATAATTATTTATTTTATTTTTTTATTGCTTTCTTTTTATTAATTTTAATTTCATTTTTTACCTACGTGACTTTACCGAAAGAACTAAGAGTATGAATCCTTGCAGTCACGAAAGCTTCAAATCTAGAATTCACTTTGGTTGCAGTGCGCGACGCAGCACACGCGATCCCAGACAGATCGCTCCGTGCATTTTGATGGGGGTCGATTCGTAGAGAATAAAAAAGCCATCGTTGTACCGTACTTCTAAGCTCCCACGCAGATGCCCCCCCACTCGCCCTTTCGCCTGTAAATAAAAACACATTCCTGCAGAGGGAGCTGGTAGGAACGTTGGGTTGCTCGGTCAATGGCCAGGGTCAACGGCGGCGTGGTGTATTCCGCAAATATGCCCGACTGTGAGGGCGGGCACAAGCCGGCGTGAGTAGGTTAAACGTTGAGTTTTATAAGGGCACCACGGGGTGACCAGCCCCTCCCCACCCAGCCCCACCCCTCCCACTCCCCACCCAGCCCCTCCCCACCCAGCCCCACCCCTCCCATTTTTGGATGCACGACGGACGGACACAATAATCCCCTGTGGGCTGGTGTAACCAGGAGGCTCCTACCAGTACCAGCACTAAACCAGGTGTGGTCAAGTATGGGTACACCACCATAGCCTTGCCAGGGATGCTTGTGGTTTTATCCCCATGTGAGCGTCTTGCAATTAAGCCACCTTCAGCAGAAAATCCACTAAACTCACCGCATCACGCACTCGGCACTAGCAAGTACATTTCATTGGTTTATTCGAAAATTCCATCACAGTTCCTGCGATTGCTTTTTCATTGCTTTCATGGCTTTATTTTGGTGATTTCGAAAAGTGTATTGGTTTGGCCATGTTTGTGTTGTTGTAGTACAGAGTTATACTGATGGCCTTAATCTAAGTTGTCTTGTGGTTGTTGTTGTTTGACTTGCATCCCACTGGGATTTTTGCACACAGCGTTGGTGTACGGTGCTTTTTTCTGCAATATTTTGCTGTCTTTTCTTGGATTTTCTGTTTGCACTCAGTCACATATTCACTTTAAGATGTTTTTTGTTCATGTTTTTGTTTTTTGTTTGTTGCGGTTGCACCCGATTCAAGAACCGAATGGCTCACAGGGCTATACCTAATACATGAACTTGAACTTGAAACTTGAATCGTGGACACGGACAAACTTTGGCGAGGAAAGCCGAGGCGTGTGTGCGTCTCGAGTGGTGGAGGGGGAGGGGAGGTTGACAGGAGATGGCCACATATTATCACCGTGTTGGAATTAGTATTATAAACATGCCAAGTCCGTACGCCAAATAACTCTTATTAACTTGTCAAAGCACTTTAGCCAAACAAATATCAATGATTAAAGCGATAGCCACCCTCCCTCCCTCCGCAGAGCTTAAGTTAATTTTAAGTGGGCCCGTACTGCCTTCAAAAACAACATTTTTATTTTTCGATTTAAAGCTTTCGTGACTGCAGGGATTCATCTTCTTGGTTCTTTCGGTAAAGTCACGTAGAAGGGAAGTAATAAAATAATAAAACATAATAAAATAATTCTCACGACGTTTCGGCCACAACGCAAGCAGCCGTCCTCGGGTGAAGACCAGGTCTGTCGGGGAGACAGCGAAACGTCGTGAGAATTATTGTATTGTTTTATTACTTCACTTCTACGTGACTTTACCGAAAGAACCAAGAAGAGGAAAATAATTCACACAGAATTATTTTATTATGTTTTATTTTATTATGTTTTATTTTTATTATTTTATTATGCTTTCTTTTTATTATTTTATTATTTCCCTTCTACGTGACTTTACCGAAAGAACCAAGAAGAACAACAACATTGGTGAGCCGCCTGTTTGTTAATTGCACGCCACCTGGGCATGTCACGTTAACGAGAAGTCGTCGCTCCGGCTTTGATGCGTTCGACGGCTACGTGTGAACGTTCACGAGGGCTCGCTCGCTTCCAGGTCGAAGTTGGGGGTGGGGGGGGGTTTAGGGGAGTCAGTCTGTTGAATTGCGGTGAACACCTTGTGTGTGTGCGCGTCTTTAACTCACATTTTGGAATAGGTTAAAGAAAACCCGCACAGCGACAGCGTCTCTCAACTGACACCACCCGCACAGGCAAATCCGGTCTCACACAAAGCCAAAGATACACAACCCGTATAGCCTGAACAGACTGTTGGGGCAAGTGCTGTGAACGAGCAGCACCTACGAAGGCCGACACGGCAACACACGAGAGGGGTGGGTGGGTGGCCAGCACCACAACAAAGACAAGATAAAGTCAAAGACCCCCCCCCCACCTGTATAGCCTTAACAGACTGTAGAGGCAAGTGCTATTAGCGAGTAGCACCTACGAAGGCCGCTACGACTACATATGTAGTAGATACTACTACATATGTAGTAGTAGCTACGGGCTCCGCACTTTCAATGGCCCCGCGCTAAATGCTTTCAAGCTATCAATTCCGGTTCAGCGATTCTGCACTTGCTCTATTACTATAGTACTATACCGCCTTCAACTTTTACGAACAACCGGGTGTTTAAGGGTAGCAATTTGTCGTATTATCTGGCTGTATAGCAAATGAAAAAATACAATTACTTCACTGAATTTTTTTTTATATTTCTGTTTTTATTTCTTTATTTTGGACCCCTTTATAACATCTGCTACAAGCCCCACACTCGCTTCATCCGACACTCGGTGGGGGGGGGGGGTCCCCCAAACCTGTTGGTTCTCTGGACCGCTGCTGGAGTCTCCACGCAAGGTCCGCGTGTGGGTGGAGTGTGGGTGGTGTGTGGGCTAGGAGAGGTGGGTGGTGTGTGGGTGGGGTGTGGGTGGCGTGTGGACTAGGAGAGAGAGGGTGGGTGGAAGCGATCTGCACAATCATTGCCGATTCACTGCTGGAGACGTTCGCTTGCCCGAGAACGCAAATCGCCGTCGACCGCGTGAGCATTTGTGGCACGCGAATCGTGTCCCCAGCGTCGTCAAACGGCCACAAAAGTTGAGAACCACCGGAGGTGGACTTCCTCCCCCACCCCCTACCTCGTCAGCTGTAACGCGACAACAAAGAGTGGTGGGGGGTGTGGCATTCCCTAAGAAGCTCTGCTCCACTGCTGGATGGAGACGCGTTCAGAGCAGCCGTGGTGGTGGTGGTCGTGCAAAAGTTGGTGATGGCGGTGGCGGCGTCGTCGATTCGCTCCGTCAGCGCTTGACGACGAGCGACACGATGAAGACGAGGAGCAGGAGGGAGAGCAGCACCATGAGGATGACTGTGATCACGACCATGCCGCCCGATCGTCCGCCAAACACCGGCACGCTCGCGGGCATCCCACTGGGCTCTGTGGGCCACCACCACCACCACCACCCAGCACGGCAAAGCGAGGCACAACACCGTGGCAGCGTGTTAGCGACTTCGTCAATGCACCAGCCAGCCAATGCACCAGCCAGCCAATGCACCAGCCAGCCAATGCACCAGCCAGCCAATGCACCAGCCAGCCAATGCACCAGCCAGCCAATGCACCAGCCAGCCAATGCACCAGCCAGCCAATGCACCAGCCAGCCAATGCACCAGCCAGCCAATGCACCAGCCAGCCAATGCACCAGCCAGCCAATGCACCAGCCAGCCAATGCACCAGCCCGCCAATGCACCAGCCCGCCAATGCACCAGCCCGCCAATGCACCAGCCCGCCAATGCACCAGCCCGCCAATGCACCAGCCCGCCAATGCACCAGCCCGCCAATGCACCAGCCAGCCAATGCACCAGCCGTTCTAAACTTGTTTTTGCTACAACTGTACCCCCCCCCCACCTTAAAATGTTGACTTGAAACTTTCGTGACTGCAGGAATTCATATTATTTGGTTCTTTCGGTAAAGTCACGTAGTTAGAAGAAAAATAATAATAAAAAAGTGAATACAAACAAGATGTTTTTTTAATTGCTTTTGTTGTTATTTTTCTACCTACGTGGTTTTTACCGAAAGAACCAAAGAATATGACCCCCCCCCCCTTGTTGAATTTTGTTTCAATAGAGTATTCCTCCATTCTCCCCCCCTTGCCAGACCCAACATGGTTCCGAGAAATAAAAATGCATGAATAACGAGCATCAATATTTGTAACCAATCGTCCCATTTTTTGTGAGGTATCCCGACTTGGCTAGTAACTGCAAGTGAAAAACAAAATAAAACAATCAACGGACACTGCACACGTGATGCAAGTTGTTCGCGCTTGCCAGTTACTCTTGGGAACCCAACAAAATTGTTTATGATCAAGGCGTCAGGGTTGGGATCAAACCCACGACCTCCTGCGTACCAGGCGAGGTATTTAACATCTCATAGCCACCGTGATGATGATGAGAGAGAGAGAGAGACACGCAAACTCCAAATACACAGCAGCAGGCGTCAGGGTCGGGATCGAACCCACGACCTCCTGCGTACCAGGCGAGGTAGTTAACATCTCCTAGCCACCGTGATGATAACGAGAGAAAGAGAGGAACGCCAACTCCAAATACAGCAGCAGCAGGCGTCAAGGTCGGGATCAAACCCACGACCTCCTGCGTACCAGGCGAGGTAGTTAACATCTCCTAGCCACTGCGGGGGCACTTACTTTGATGGGGCTGAAGGGTTCCCGACCAGCCGGTTTCCGCAACGGCCGAGTCGTTCAGAAACACGTAGACGTTCACCCTGCAACCACGAGTATAACAAAAGGCAAACATTGCTCACACCCCACCACCCAGGTAGCCTTAGACGCGGGGCCGGATTAGGATTGTGTAGGCGCCAGGACTATAGGCAACTGTGAGTGCCCCCAGTAATACTGTTTGGTTCGATCGATAAAGTCACATAGGTGGGAAAATACCTACGTGACTTTTCCTAAAGAAGCAAAGAGTATGATTCATGCAGTCACGAAAGCTTCAAAATCAAGATTGAAACCCCCCAGTAAAATTTCAAAATGGAAAACAAAGTTAAAGAACATTTTTATTTATTTTTTGCAAGGCTAACAAATTCTAGATGTGAAGCTTTCGTGACTGCAAGGATTCATATTCTTAGGTTTTTTCGGTAAAGTCACGTAGGTAAAAATGTTGTAATTAAAATAACTTTTATTAATTTTAATTTTTTACCTACGTGACTTTACCGAAAAAAACAAAGAGAATAAATCCTTGCAGTCACTAAAACTTAAAATCTAGAATTAAGTTACATTTCTTGTATTAGTATTCAATTATATTGTTTGCGTTTTAGATTTGAGTGGGGGGGGGGGCGGTGGGGGAGAGTACAGAGTTTTAAGTATTGACTTAAAGACAAGCTCTGTGTGTCTCTGTCTGTGTTCGTGTGTCCCCGTGTGTCTCGGTGTGTCTGTGTCTTGTTTCTCTAAAATTTAGCAATCTTTGGAAGAACGTAATCAACCAGGTGGGGTGTTGACTTATGTTAGCCGACTGTGTTGCATTGCATTATATTTCTAAGTTTACTAGGTTTGTTTTCTCATTCATTCGTACCTGATGATTGCTTGTGTTGAAATCGAAAAGTCGTATGCTATTATTTCATTTATTTTTCTTTCTACGCGACTTTACCGAAAGAACCAGAGAAAACAATGTACCGTATAAACTAGTTTCGATTTAAAGTGTTCGTGACTGCAGGGGTTCATCTTCTTGATTCTTTCGGTAAAGTCACGTAGAATCGAAATAATAAAATAATAAAATAAAACATAATAAAATAATTCTCACGACGTTTCGGCCACAACGCAAGCAGCCGTCCTCAGGTGAAGACCAGGTCTGTCGGGGAGACAACTGTATAAACCAACTTAAAAGTCGCAATGGGTGATATGACCAGGAACGTCATGGCAATGATGAGCGCGCACCAGAAAAACAAAGTTGGAAGCTGTAAAACATTTTTTTTATAAAATTAAAATCTCACCGGTAGAAGGCGCTTGGGTCCAGCAAGGGATTGCAGTTCACGTCGCCGGGATTAGACTCCAGTTTCTCGACGCAATCCTCCGCGCCGAGACGAAAGAGGTCACCCGGCTGGGCAGCTGCCGCCCTCTGCCCTGGCTCCACCATGGCCCTCCACCGCAGCCGCACGGCGTCGCTAAGCGGCGCTAAGGGCCGAGACCCCGAGCCGCCCGGCGAACTGGCGACGACCTCACCGGCGGTCGCGCGAATCGGTGTCGGCGTCACCGTCGGTACCTCGGTGACCGTGGGGACTCGATCGGCGGCGCGGGCCAAGTCGGCGAGGACGGGAAACCATCGCGTCAACGCCGCCGTGCCGTTCTGCAGCAGCTCCTCTTCCTCGGCAGCCGCGCCAACGCCGCCACCGCCGCCGTCTCTCAAAGCCCTCAGCGAGTTCAACATCGCAGACGTTCTGCCCAACAGCGGCACGGCGCGCTCGCTGGTCAAGTTTCCGTCTGCGGTGGCCGCCAGCCTCTGGAGGTCGCCCAGCAGCGCCGCGAGGTTGCCCAGCAGCTCGGCGCGGCCCGCGAGCCTCGGTGGCGTCGATCCTCCCGAGGTAGCGAGGGCCACCGTGGTGGTGGTGGTGGCGGTGGTGGAAAACGAAACGGCCGCGCGCGTTGACGATGGCGCCGAGGTCACCTGCGGCGTGGGCCAATCTCGCACGGTCTGCCGTCCGTCGGCCCTCTCGGTCAGAGCTCGCTCGCGTCGAGACGACCGCTCGCTCGCCGTCGCTCCGACACCACCACCACCGGCTCCCGCGCTCAGCGCCTTCACCTGCTCCGAGGTCAACCCCAGCCGCTTGGCAACCTCGGCCAGAATCGAAGCGGCGGTGAGGTTCGCCGTGGCGTTGACCGCGCCGAAGAAAGCGGCGACGGTGTCGGAGCCGAGACCCAATTCGCGGCTGAGATTTGTAAACGCGGCCATCTGCTCCGGCGTCAAGACACCGACGACGTCGCTACCGAGAACGTCGCCGTTCTGAAACTCGCGACTGGCGTTAATTGCCGATGCGCGGACCGGCAGGAGCCAATCCTCGGGGCGAAGCACGCAGCCGGGTAGCGGCAGCGCGGCCACCACGTAGGTGGTGGCGTTGGTGGCGCTCCCGTTGGAGACGCGCCTCTGGTAGCCGGGGATGACCTCGGGGTGACTAATGTCTACACACAGAGCGAGCGAGCGGGGGAGGGAAAGAGTGGGGGATTTAAGGAGACCCGGTCATGGACGATTTGCTTGCGGTGTGGTTGTCTCGCGTGGTGCCTGGCCACGAGGATTTTTTTTTTTTAAATCGGGGAAACTATCTTCTCCTTTGGTTCTCTCGGTAAAGTCACGTAGAAAGAAAATAAATTAAATAGAACACGACGTTTTGATTGTAACACAAGCAGTTGTCATGAGGTAGAAAACAAACCTAGTGAACTTAGAAATGCAATTTTGATTTGGAGCTTTCGTGACTGCAGGAATCCAATATGTGTTATAATTACGGCCTTGGGCTGTTGCAACCACAGGGGATTATTGTGGCTGTCCGTCCGTCGTGCATCCAAAAATGGGAGGGGTGGGGAGGGGCTGGGTGGGAGGAGAGGGGCTGGTCACCCCGTGGTGCCCTTATAAAACTCAACGTTTAACCTACTCACGCCAGCTTGTGCCCGCCCTCACAGTGGGGCATATTTGCGGAATACACCACGCCGCCATTGACCCTGGCCATTGACCGAGCAACCCAACGTTCCTACCAGCTCCTTCCGCAGGAATGTGTTTTACAGGTTTGAGGTGGGTGTCACCCAAGGGCAAGTAGGCGGGGTTCAAGATAGAAATGCAATACAACACAGTGTCGGCTAACAACAGTAAGCACCTTACCTGCTGACCGAGAGAGACGACAAAGATCCCCCGTGTAGCCTTAACAGACTGGAGGGGCAAGTGCTGTTAGCGAGCACCTATGAAGGCTGGAACGGTACACGAGGTGGTGGGTGGCAAACACCGCGCCCGACCGCCTTTGTCTCCCCAGTGGCGATGTTTACACACCGTACCAGGTACTCATTTAAGGCCGAGTCAACCTAGGGGAGGCCCAGGACCGGTTCAGATAATCGTCACTGGTGTTGGCCGTGAGAGCAGGAATCGAACCCGGGTCGCCAGGTTCATAGCGCAGCGCGCTAACCACTGCACCACCGCTCCCCGCTAGAGAGCGACGACACAGAAAGACAGACACACAGCGAGAGACAACAGAGACACACACAAACTTGATCCTGCTAGCTCAGAGGGTCCCCCCAGCCTTCCTCACCGGGTTCGGGGACGTTGGATGCGCTGGAGCGAGTGACGGCCACGCGTAGCGAGTAGCTGCCCGTGCCGTTGGCGTTGGGCAGCAGGAGTTGGACGCAGCGAGGCAGCACGAGGAGCAGGGAGCGACTGCTCCGCGCGGCCAAATACACGGACGCGTCCGCCTGCGTCACGGGCATACCTGGAGATTTTCGGACAAAAGTCGGTCACCTCGTTCACCCACCCACCCAGTCAGTCAGTCACTCGTTCACCCACCCCAGCCAGCCACTCGTTCACCCACCCACCCAGCCGTTCGTTCACCCAGCCGTTTGTTCACCCACCCAGCCAGCCGTTTGTTCACCCACCCAGCCAGCCACTCGTTCACCCACCCACCCAGCCGTTCGTTCACCCAGCCGTTTGTTCACCCATCCAGCCAGCCACTCGTTCACCCACCCACCCAGTCGTTCACCCACCCCACCCCCAGTCGTTCACCCACCCACCTAGCCACTCGTTCACCCACCCACCCACCCACTCGTTCACCTACCCAGCCACCCAGCCACTCGTTCACCCACCCACCCAGCCACTCGTTCACCCACCGAGCCAGCTAGTTACTCGTTCACACCACCCACCCAGCCAGCCACTCGTTCACCCACCCACCCAGCCAGCCACTCGTTCACCCACCGAGCCAGCCAGTTACTCGTTCACACCACCCACCCAGCCAGCCACTCGTTCACCCACCCACCCAGCCAGCCACTCGTTCACCCACCGAGCCAGCCAGTTACTCGTTCACCCACCCACCCAGCCAGCCACTCGTTCACCCACCCCACCCAGCCAGCCACTCGTTCACCCACCCACCCAGCCAGCCACTCGTTCACCCACCCACCCAGCCAGCCACTCGTTCACCCACCCACCCAGCCAGCCACTCGTTCACCCACCCACCCAGTCACTCGTTCACCACCCACCCAGCCAGCCACTCGTTCACCCACCGAGCCAGCCAGTTACTCGTTCACCCACCCAGCCAGCCACTCGTTCACGATGTTGCGGCTGCGTTGGCAGTCGTGCGTGCAAACACAATAACACTCATCGGTTAACGTATGCACGTTGAACTTCTTTCGCACCGTACGTAGCAAACCGTGCTAATTAATTGTGCGGGGGGGGGGGGGCATACTAATCACAAACATCAGTTCTAAAGAAATTATTGTTCGAGATTTTCAAGTGCATAGCTCCAATGGCTTCCCGATATCGACAGTGAAGAGCGTTCCAGACGGCCGCAGGAGCGCATCCGAAAGTGCGCGATGGAACACCGTGGCATCGAAAGGAAAATTAAATAAAATAGGCGACGTTTCGGGCAATGGCCCTTCTTTATTAGGACGAAGGACCATCTCCCGAAACGTCGTCCATCATAAACGCTTCGCCTTTTAAGGCAACAGCGTTGTCAGTGACGAATGGGGTTGCGTGTTATGGTTTGCGCACCACTAATAAATAGCGCAACACCTACAAACATTTTGGTTTAATTCCTTAATTTTTAAAATAAATAGGGGGTGAGGGGGGGGGGTTGCAGTTACAGACAAACCGGGGGCAACCTCAGTAGCTGCACGCTAATGAGGATCGTGCTGGCGTGGGAGATGGAGCGATGGATTGGGTTCAGCTCGTGCACAGGAGGCCCGGGGTGGCTCGTTGCATCGAAAGACTGCGCGCGCGCGCGCGAGCGAGCGAGAGAGCGAGAGCGGTTTTACTGGTAGGAACGAAGTGGACCAGCCTACAATAGATTATTTCGTCCGTCCGACCGTCCGTCCGAGTAGCAACATCGCCCCCTACTGCAAACACTTGGCAGGACCCTACAAAAAACCTTTAGACTCAGTGACGCTTTCCTAGCTAAACAAGTGGAATAATACATTATGTTTATATTCTTTGGTTATTCGTTCCTACCAGCCCACCCCGCAGGGTCCTGTTCATCCAGCAGTGGACTAAGACTGCCCTGCAGTGGCAGCAGAGGGCACTTACTCAGATGAACTCGAGTAGCGTTGGCTTCGACGGAAGAAGATGAAGAAGCACGTGGGCTCAGCACGGTCACCAGCATCATCATCAGCCTCATCATCCGCAGCAAGCGAAGCGCGTTCATATTCAACCAAATTCAACAACGAACCCAAACCCGTGGGGGGGGGGGTGGGGTCACAAAATCGTAATTCTCGCTCGACTTTCACCGCTCCTCAATCTCTACGCTGCCGATCCAGACTCTCCGGCTCCACCCTCCCACGCTCCTCCTCCTCCCCTCCTCCCCCCTATTTAACACGTCGCTCAGGCGCGGGCACGCAGGTGGACAGGTGAGAGTCACCCTCACGTGATGAGCACTAATTACCACGAGCCCTCGTTGTCTATTAACTCCCCCCCCCGCACCTCCCACCACCCACGCCTCCCCCCTTCCCACCCCGCCTCCCACCCCCCCCCTCCCACCCCCCCTCCCACCCCTCCTCCCACCCCCCCTCCCACCCCGCCTCCCACTCCCCCGCCCCTCCCACCCCCCCGCCCCTCCCACCCCCCCGTCCCTACCCCGCCCCTCCCACTCTCCCCCCCGCCTCCTCCCCCCCGCCGCCTACCCCACCTCCCACCCCTCCTCCCACCCCGCTCCCAGCCCCCTCCTTCCAACCAACCACCCATCCCTTATCAATTCCACACGGAGGAAACAATCAAACAATCAACGACCTCGCGATCATTGATTTACTTACACACACACGCGCACGTGGTGGTGAACGGAGGTGGGAAGACGGTGCTTCTTGCATCGTTTCAATTTGCCAATTAACTGGCGAATCGATCGATTCGTGATCGATTCGTCGCCTAAGTGGCACCACCCACAACACGCCCGCGCGCGAGATGCGATGAACATCTCACGGAAGACGGGCAAGGCCGTAGCCGTGGAGTCAACATTGGGGGGGAGCAAATCTTCCAGGGGGTATGCCCCCCCCCCGAAAAAATATATCAAAATTTGATAACGAATTTTCTGCCTAAAATATTTTAAAAAATTCACCAACACATAGAATGGACTTTTTATTTATTTTTTGCAATAATGCCTAATAGTGTTATTGTATAACAATGCTCTGTTTTTTTTTTCTTTTTTACCTTTTCTTGTTTCATTGTATGCAATGGCAGAGATTAGGGATTTATAAAGTACAACCATAACCACAATCATATAAACATAAATGTATTTCATAGTAATATATTGGGGGGGGGACATTTTGAGCATATTTGAATATTGGAGGGGTGGGGACACAATATAATTATTATAATTATATTATAATACGGTAGGAACCTCCTGGTTCCGCATTTCTGTGTCTCTCTGTCTGAGCGTGTCTGTCTGATCTGTATATCCCCCCGTCCGTATCTCCCCGTGTCTCTGTGCGTCTGTGTGTCTGTGCGTGTCCATCTAATCCATATCCCCGTGTCTCTGTGCGTCTGTGTGTCTGTGCGTGTCCATCTAATTCATATCCCCGTGTCTCTCTGTGTCTCTGTGTGTCTGTGCGTGTCTCTCTGTGTCTCTGTGTGTCTGTGCGTGTCTATCTGATCCATATCCCTGTGTCTCTCTGTATTTCTCTCCGTGTCTTTCTGTCCCCGTGTCTCTCTGTCCAAGTGTCAATGTGTCTGTGCGTGTCTCTGTGTCTATCTGATCCCTGCCTCCGTGTCTCTATAATCTGTATATCTCCCTGTCTATCTGCATCAGTGTCACTGTGTCTGTGCGTGTCTCTGTAATCTGTATATCTCCCTGTGTCTCTGTGTGTCTGTACGTGTCTCTGTGTGTCTCTGTGTATCTACCTGTGTCTCTATGTGTCTGTGCATGTCCATCTGATCCCTATCCCCCTGTCCCTCTGTATCCGTGTCTCTCTGTGTGTCTGTGTTTGTGCGTGTCTCTGTGTGTCTCTGTATGTCTCTGTGTGTCTGTGCGTGTCTCTGTATGTCTCTGTATGTCTCTGTGTGTCTGTGCGTGTCTCTGTGTGTCTCTGTGTGTCTGTGCGTGTCTCTCTCTGTGTCTCTGTGTGTCTGTGCGTGTCTCTCTGTGTGTCTGTGTGTCTATGCGTGTCTATCTGTGTCTCTGTGCGTGTCTCTCTGTGTCTGTCTGTGTCTCTGTGTCTCTGTATGTCTCCGTGTGTCTCTGTGTATCTGTGTGTCTGTGCGTGTCTCTCTGTGTCTCTGTGTGTCTCTGTGCGTGTCTCTCTGTGTCTCTGTGTGTCTCTGTGTGTCTGTGTGTCTGTGCGTGTCCCTCTGTGTGTCTGTGCGTGTGTCTCTGTGTCTCTCTGTGTCTCTGTGTGTCTCTGTGTCTCTGTGTGTCTCTCTGTGTCTCTGTGTCTCTCTGTGTCTCTGTGTCTCTGTGTGTCTCTGTGTCTCTGTGTGTCTCTGTGTATCTCTATGTCTGTGCGTGTCTCTCTGTGTCTCTCTGTGTCTCTGTATGTCTTTGCGTGTCTCCACCGGCATCTCACCACCAGAGACACGTGGGGGGTGGCGAGGGGGGAAATCCCCGCGTCACTGAGACCCCCCGCCCCCCACACCCCCCACGCCCCCGCCCCCCACGCCCCCACGCCCCCCGCCCCCCCCGCCCCCTCGCCCCCCACGCCCCCACGCCCCCCGCCCCCCGCCCCCCCCGCCCCCCCGCCCCCTCGCCCCCCGCCCCCGCCCCCCCGCCCCCTCGCCCCCCACGCCCCCACGCCCCCCGCCCCCCCCGCCCCCTCGCCCCCCCGCCCCCGCGCCCCCTCGCCCCCACCCCCGCGCCCCCTCGCCCCCACCCCCGCGCCCCCACGCGTCACTGTCGAGAACTCGGGTGACGTCACCCGGCACTCCCTCGCGCTCGCCCGGCCGTGTTGTTGAGTGTGGTGAGTGAGTGTGGTGAGCGTGGTGATCGTGGTGAGTGTGGTGAGTGTTGTAAGGGTTGGTGAGCGGTGTGTGTGTGCTGTGTGTGTGCTGTGTGTGCTGTGCTCTGTGTGTGTTCTGTGTGTGTGTGTGTTCTGTGTGTGTGGTGTGTGTGAGTGCTGTGTGTGTGTGGTGTGTGTGTGTTCTGTGTGTGTGTGGTGTGTGTGTGTTCTGTGTGTGTGTGGTGTGTGTGTGCTGTGTGTGTGGTGTGTGTGTGCTGTGTGTGTGTGGTGTGTGTGTTCTGTGTGTGTGCTATGTGTGTGTGCTATACGCTGAACTTCTTTCGCACCGTACGTAGCCAAACGTGGTAATCGGAGGTGCAGTGTTGAGTCTATGGGCAGTGTTGATTCTATGGGTAGTGTTGAGTCTATGGGCAGTGTTGATTCTATGGGTAGTGTTAAGTCTATGGTGGAGTGTTGAGTCTATGGGGCAGTGTTGAGTCTATGGGGCAGTGTTGAGTCTATGAGTAGTGTTGATTCTATGGGCAGTGTTAAGTCTATGGTGGAGTGTTGAGTCTATGGGGCAGTGTTGAGTCTATGGTGCAGTGTTGAGTATATGGGCAGTGTTGAGTCTATGGGGCAGTGTTGAGTCTATGGGGCAGTGTTGAGTCTATGGGCAGTGTTGAGTCTACGGGGCAGTGTTGAGTCTATGGTGCAGTGTTGAGTCTATGGTGCAGTGTTGAGTATATGGGCAGTGTTGAGTCTATGGGGCAGTGTTTAGTCTATGGTGCAGTGTTGAGTCTATGGTGCAGTGTTGAGTCTATGGGTTAGTGTTGAGTCTATGGGCAGTGTTGAGTCTATGGGCAATTTTGAGTCTATGGGGCAGTGCTGAGTCTATGGGTAGTGTTGAGTCTATGGGCAGTTTTGAGTCTATGGGCAGTGTGTATGCTGGACTTCTTTCGCACCGTACGTGAGTGAGTGAGTGAGTTGGCCGAGGGCTTCATTGCCTTCACGGCCGTCACCTCACCCATGAATCTCCCGCTCCGGCTTCTCATCCTCTTGTCCACCACCTCCTCCTCCTCCTCCATCTCCTGCACAACCTCCACCACCTCCACCAACGCCTGCAACATCACCTCGTCCACCAACGTTCGAGGTGAGAATCTCAGCACCTGTTCACTCACCTGTTCACTCACCTGTTCACTCACCTGTTCACTCACCTGTTCACTCACCTGTTCACTCACCTGTTCACTCACCTGTTCACTCACCTGTTCACTCACAAAGGCTCATTCCTAGCAGCGTGCTTCAGCCGCACCGAACCTCACAAAAAATTAACCCGTAAAAACAAAGTTTTTCACTATAAATCCTTTATGTGCGTGTTCAATGGGCCACAACCCAGCCCACATTGGTCTTTGAAACGGGCGGCTAGAGTCCTCTCGTCCTCTGGCTGGAGATGGCTGCCACCTATGGGTCAGATGATTGCCTGCCACCATTAAGCAATTGGTAATTAAATATAATTTTTTTTTACCTAAAAAGTGTAAAATTTTGGGGGGAAATTTTCACGAAAAGAAATTGTCACGCACAACGAGTCTGTGTGCAAAATGTCAGCTCGATTGGATCACGGGAAGTGGGTTAAAAAACGACCGAAAGATTTGCACGGTCGTAAGCGCGCAAGCAAGCAAGTGAACTTAATATAAAGGATTTAAAAATAATATCCAGGTGCCTACCTTGGCTCCTCCCACCCTCAACCAGTATATATACAAATACTGTGTTCTTGTAATTTCTCTCACTTTATACAGCTATCGTGCTGTGACTGTTCCACCTGAAGACGGAGGCTTGTGTTGCCTCCGGAACGTCGTGATTTTATTTTCTTTTTATTTTACTTTTATTAATTTGAATTTTTTACCTACGTGACTTTACCGAAAAAACCTAAGGATATCTTCACTCACCTCTTCGCTCACCTCTTCGCTCACCTCTTCGCTCACCTCTTCGCTCACCTCTTCACTCACCTCTTCGCTCACCTCTTCACTCACCTCTTCGCTCACCTGTTTTACTCCGCAACACACACAGCCGCTTGAATGCTGCACCTTTTGTTGATTGGCTGCGTCGGGTGGTGGAGGGTTTAACGACACAAATTTACGTATCGTAGTGTAGAGTATAGTGTAGTGTATAGTGTAGTGTATAGTAGTGTAGTGTATAGTAGTGTAGTGTATAGTGTAGTGTATAGTAGTGTAGTGTATAGTAGTGTAGTGTATAGTGTAGTATATAGTAGTTTGAGTGTATAGTAGTGTAGTGTATAGTGTAGTGTATAGTGTAGTGTATAGTAGTGTAGTGTATAGTGTAGTGTATAGTGTAGTGTATAGTGTAGTGTATAGTAGTGTAGTGTATAGTGTAGTGTATAGTGTAGTGTATAGTAGTGTAGTGTATAGTAGTGTAGTGTATAGTGTAGTATATAGTAGTGGAGTGTATAGTAGTGTATAGTGTAGTGTATAGTAGTGTTTCGTAGTGTAGTGTATTTTAGTGTATAGTATAATAGTGTATAGTGTAGTGTATAGTGTAGTGTATAGTAGTGCAGTGTATATTGTAGTGTATAGTGTAGTGTATAGTGTAGTATAGTGTAGTGTATAGTGTAGTGTATAGTAGTGTAGTGTATAGTGTAGTGTATAGTGTAGTATATAGTAGTGGAGTGTATAGTGTAGTGTATAGTGTAGTATAGTGTAGTGTATAGTGTAGTGTATAGTAGTGTAGTGTATAGTAGTGTAGTGTATAGTGTAGTGTATAGTGTAGTATATAGTAGTGTAGTGTATAGTAGTGGAGTGTATAGTGTAGTGTATAGTGAAGTATATAGTAGTGGAGTGTATAGTAGTGTATAGTGTAGTAGTGTATAGTATTGTATAGTATAGTGTATAGTGTAGTGTATAGTAGTGGAGTGTATAGTAGTGTAGTGTATAGTGTAGAGTATAGTAGTGTATCATAGTGTATTGTATTTTAGTGTATTGTATAGTATAGTAGTGTATTGTATAGTATAGTAGTGTATTGTAGTGTATAGTAGTGTAGTGTATAGTGTAGTGTATAGTAGTGTAGTGTAGAGTATAGTAGTGTAGTGTATTGTATAGTAGTGTAGTGTATAGTTTTGTAGTGTATAGTAGTGTATAGTGTAGTGTATAGTGTTGTGTATAGTAGTGTATAGTGTAGTGTATAGTAGTGTATAGTAGCGCAGTGTATTTTAGTGTATAGTAGTGTAGTGTATAGTGTAGAGTATAGTGTATAGTAGTGTATAGTATATAGTAGTGTAGTGTATAGTAGTGTATAGTATAGTAGTGTATAGTAGTGTATTGTTTAGTGTAGAGTATAGTGTATAGTAGTGTAGTGTATAGTATAGTAGTGTATAGTAGTGTAGCGTTTAGTGTAGAGTATAGTGTATAGTAGTGTATAGTGTATAGTAGTGTATTGTTTAGTGTAGAGTGTAGTGTATAGTAGTGTAGTGTATAGTAGTGTAGTGTATAGTAGTGTATAGTATAGTAGTGTATAGTAGTGTAGCGTTTAGTGTAGAGTATAGTGTATAGTAGTGTATAGTGTATAGTAGTGTATTGTTTAGTGTAGAGTATAGTGTATAGTAGTGTATAGTGTATAGTAGTGTAGTGTATAGTAGTGTATAGTATAGTAGTGTATAGTAGTGTAGTGTAGAGTATAGTGTATAGTAGTGTAGTGTATAGTTTTGTAGTGTATAGTAGTGTATAGTGTAGTGTATAGTAGTGTAGTGTATAGTAGTGTATAGTGTAGTGTATAGTAGTGTATAGTAGCGCAGTGTATTTTAGTGGTTAGTAGTGTAGTGTATAGTGTAGAGTATAGTGTATAGTAGTGTATAGTAGTGTAGTGTATAGTAGTGTATAGTATAGTAGTGTATAGTAGTGTAGTGTATAGTGTAGAGTATAGTGTATAGTAGTGTAGTGTATAGTAGTGTAGTGTATAGTGTAGTGTATAGTAGTGTAGTGTATAGTGTAGTGTATAGTGTAGCATATAGTAGTGTAGTGTATAGTGTAGTGTATATTATGGATATTGGTCGCGAAAGCTTTACCACTGCCGCTAAGTAGTCCGAGATAGAACGGTTTAATATTCTTTATACTCTTTTTGGTTTTTTTCGGTAAAGTCACGTAGGAAGAAAATAAAAAATATTTTATTTCTAAAAATTATTTTATTTTATTTCTACCTACGTGACCAAAGAGCATGAATTCCTGCAGTCACGAAAGCTTCAAATCAAGATTGATATTTACTTTGTTAGACCGGATGTCCCGGACTTTTCACGAAGTTCTCTTATCACGTTCACGATGCTGGGTGGATGGATGGGATGGCGAGGCGGGGTTGGATGCTGTGTGCTATGCATAGTTAACACATTGTCCTGCGGAGGGAGCTGGTAGGAACGTTGGGTTGCTCGGTCAATGGCCAGGGTCAACGGCGGCGTGGTGTATTCCGCAAATATGCCCGACTGTGAGGGCGAGCACAAGCCGGCGTGAGTAGGTGAAACGTTGAGTTTTATAAGGGCACCACGGGGTGACCAGCCCCTCCCCACCCAGCCCCTCCCACCCCCACCCAGCCCCATCCTCCCCACCTAGCCCCTCCCCACCCCTCCCACCCCAACCCAGCCCCACCCTCCCCACCCAGCCCGTTCCCACCCTCCCCACCCAGCCCGTCCCCACCCTCCCCACCCAGCCCCTCCCGACCCAGCCCCTCCCCACCCAGCCCCTCCCCACCCTGCCCCACCCTCCCCACCCAGCCCCTCTCCACCCTGCCCTCCCCACCCAGCCCCTCCCCACCCTCCCCTCCCCACCCAGCCCCACCCAGCCCCTCCCCACCCTCCTCACGAAAGCTTCAAATCCAGATTGACCCAAAGAATACGAATCGGGATTGACCCCTAAACAGGTCACGGTGCCACGTGCCCGCGTGCCCGCGTGTCGTTTAAACTCACCGGCGCGCGCGAGCCCAAGTTAACACTCCAACCCGGCTCGTACGGGCCGGTACATCGGAGGCTTTTGCACGGACGCATCTATTGGCCGTGCTTAGGGCTGCGTTGAACCCAACGTTCGGTCTTCACGGACGGACATTTGGGTGGACGTTTTACGTTTCCGCCCGTTTACAATCGCGGAAACGCTGTAACTACGTGTGGAGGGTGGTGGGGGGTTCGCGTGGGAAATAATAAAAAAAAACCCGCGTCCAGAACACACAAAGATAAAGACAAAGATCCCCCGTATAGCCTTAACAGGCTGTAGGGGCAAGTGCTGTTAGCGAGCACCTATGAAGGCTGGCACAGCACACGAGGGGGTGGGTGGCCAGCACCACGCCCGACCGCCTTTGTCTCCCCAGTGGCGATGTTTACACACCGCACCAGGTACTCATTTAAGGCTGAGTCGACCTAGTGGCGATGTTTACACACCGCACCAGGTACTCATTTCAGGCACACACACACACGCGCGCGTAATATATTTTTAAATGTTTATTTTTATTTATTCTCAGAAAATGTTCAACCCCCCTTTTCGTGCGGACTCGATGTGACCACGCGAATGTTTTGTGGTGGCTTTAGGGGGGAGGGGAGGGGAAGGCAGGGACGACTTCCCTTGTTTCTGTTCCAAACGGTGACTCATGAATTGTGTGTTGAGGTTTCGCTTCGGTTTCTTGTTAAACCTCTCCGAGTGGGTCTCTCTGCCTGCTGCCGCAGCTACAACCCACTCACACCCTTCTTCCGGTACTTGTGGACGTGTGTGTGAGTGCGTGTGCGCGTGTGTGGGTTGGTTGGCCAACGTTATCGATAAAAAAGCCAAATTTGGCTCAACATAATTTTGCAGAACTCTATTTAAAGTAAGAAATTGTTTTTCATGGACCGATTACACATCACGTGGGATTTTCCAGGTGAAATATTTTTCCGAAATTTAAAAAACTTTTTTTTTACTCATTGATTCCTCCCTAACCGCCCAGGGTCTGACTCTTTCTGTCTCGCCCATCATCATCGCCACTGTGTTCAGCCAGCAACAACACACGCACCAACTCGACTCACTGACTCAACCACTTACTCACCACACCGAGTACATAGAGGACCGCAGAACTTGGGGGAAAATGCAGCACCAGCTGACCACGCAGCTGCTGCTGCTGATGATGATGCTGATGCTGCTGATGCTGCTGATGCTGATGCTGCTGCTGCTGATGCTGCTGATGCTGATGCTGCTGATGCTGCTGCTGCTGATGCTGCTGATGCTGCTGATGCTGATGCTGCTGATGCTGCTGCTGCTGCTGATGCTGCTGATGCTGATGCTGCTGCTGATGCTGATGCTGCTGATGCTGCTGATGCTGATGCTGCTGATGCTGATGCTGCTGATGCTGCTGATGCTGATGCTGCTGATGCTGCTGCTGATGCTGCTGATGCTGCTGATGCTGATGCTGCTGCTGCTGATGCTGCTGATGCTGCTGATGCTGCAGCTGATGCTGCTGCTGCTGCTGATGCTGCTGATGCTGATGCTGCTGATGCTGATGCTGCTGATGCTGCTGCTGCTGATGCTGCTGATGCTGCTGATGCTGATGCTGCTGATGCTGATGCTGCAGCTGATGCTGCTGATGCTGATGCTGCTGCTGCTGATGTTGATGCTGCTGCTGATGCTGCTGATGCTGCTCGTGTCTGTGGTTCCTCATCAGGCGTCGTGGTGACGAGATGTTAACTACCTCGCCTTGTGGTCGTGGGTTCGATCCCGACACCGATGCCTGCTGTATATTTGTAGTTTGCGTGTTCTCCCTGTGGTCGCGTGGATTTTTTTGTCCGGGGTCCACTGTTTTTTCCCTACTCCGCATTTAGAATCAACATGCATTTCCACACGATAGCCCAGTGGGCCTTGCCTGGTAGAATAAAAAAATATTGTTTTGGAAGTTTATATAATTACAGGACTTGCCCCAACAGGCCTGTGTGTGTTTCTGCGCATGCTACTCGGAGGAGACCTTGAATTTTTTTGGCGATACGTTTTGTTTCGATTGAAAGCTTTCGTGACTGCAGAGATTCATCTTATTGGTTCTTTCGGTAAAGTCACGTAGAAGGGAAGTAATAAAATAATAAAAATAAAACAATAAAATAATTCTCACGACGTTTCAGCCACAACGCAAGCAGCCGTCCTCAGGTGAAGACCAGGTCTGTCGGGGAGACAGACCTGGTTATTTTATTACTTCCCTTCTACGTGACTTTACCGAAAGAACCAAGAAGATGGATACGTTTTGTGTCATCGCAGAAATGAAGCCCTTGCCAACGCCACAAAACGTGACCTTGACTGGACGGAACTTCTTCTTCAAGCTCAAGTGGCAAGCTCCTGCCGACTGCGAGAACTGCACATACGAGGCGCGGTGGCAACAGTAAGATTCCTCCTCCATGGCGCCTCGCC
Organism: Lampetra fluviatilis; assembly: GCF_964198595.1. Classification (NCBI taxonomy): domain Eukaryota; kingdom Metazoa; phylum Chordata; class Hyperoartia; order Petromyzontiformes; family Petromyzontidae; genus Lampetra; species Lampetra fluviatilis. The sequence goes on along the minus strand of NW_027621340.1, from coordinate 16,059 downwards.
AAAGACGAGGGCTGTTCGGCTTCGGGGCTGTTCCGCGCTGCCGGTTTTACCCGATGAATGGCGAGAGAGCAAATTCTGTCACCGGTCAGGGTTTGCCGCGCGTACGCAAACGCGTGCGGTGGGGAGAAAACGAGTGCGGGTGCTACCACCTCTCGCAAAGACGTCTTGGCGGGGAGTGGAAGAGGGTCATCAATTTGCCCTCCCGTAGTGGGGAGAGACAATTCTGCTGGCATGGATGGCAGATACGGTCAACCCTTGTTAAATCGACACATTTTGGTTCATCTGGCTTTTGTCGAATTATCCAATATTCCTGAATTATGTACAATAAGTGGTAATCCCCCAGTGCCTCCTGCCCCAATTTAAAAAAAAATATTTTCCAAACTTTTCACACACCAAAACACAAAGACAAAGATCCCCCGTGTAGCCTTAACAGACTGTAGGGGCAAGTGCTGTTAGCGAGCACCTATGAAGGCCGGAACGGCACACGAGGAGGTGAGTGGCCAGCGCCACGCCCGACCGCCTTTGTCTCCCCAGTGGCGATGTTTACACACCGCACCAGGTACTCATTTGAGGCTGAGTCAACCTCGGGGAGGCCCAGGACCGGTTCGGATAATCGTCACTGGTGTTGTCCGTGAGCGGGAATCGAACCCGGGTCGCCAGGTTCATAGCGCTAACCGCTACACCACCATACGCATTGACACACACACAGACACACCCAGCCCGCATCAGTTCCATCCAACGCTTTGGATTTGTCCCGCCGACTTAAGCCCCTCTTCTACGACCACTTGATGTCGGCGTAGACGACACTTCCCAGAGGGTTGGCTTGCACACGGTGCGCACGTAGGGTAAAGTCCAAAACCACGCGCACCGCCGCAAGACCGAGCCCATTGTTTTGGTCGTGACGTGCGCCGTCCTTCCCCGTGCGTGCCCAAATCGGACCCATCCGGTACGGCGAATTCGGCTCGTGGCGAATTGCTCATGCACCGTTTCTACGCCGACAGCGCCCCAATTCCGAATGACCAAATTGCCGAAATGACGAATGCACGTCAAAGGCTTAATTCGCTCCGCTAGCATCGAAAGTTATCCCTTTTTCACCCGGAAAACGTACTTTAAAAATATTTAAACAATAGATATGAATACGTAAAGATGCTAACGGCATTAGAAACACACAATATTAAAAGAAACGTGGTTAATCGGTGCATTAATTAATATTTACTGTGCCTACAAAAGCCCGTTGTTAACAGGGAAATGGTCGGTAAACAAACACATTGGGCTCTATGGAGGCACTACTCTACTATACACTACACTACAATACACTACACTACTATACACTACACTACACTATACTCTACACTACACTACTATACACTACACTACTATACACTACTATACTATACACGACACTATACACTACACTACTACACTACTATACACCATTACTATACACTACACTACTATACACTACTATACACTACACTACTATACACTACATTACTATACACTACACTATACACTACACTACTATACACTACACTATACTCTACACTACACTACTATACACTACTATACTATACACTACACTATACACTACACTATAAACTACACTACTATACACTACACTATACACTACACTACGATACACTACACAACTATACACTACACTATACTCTACACTACACTACTATACACTACTATACTATACACTACACTATACACTATACTATACACTACACTACTATACACTACACTATACACTGCACTACTATACACTGCACTATACTCTACACTACACTACTATACACTACTATACACTACTATACACTACACTATACACTACACTACTATACACTACACTATACACTACACTATATACTACACTATACACTATACTATACACTACACTACTATACACTACACTATACACTACACTACTATACACTACACTCTACACTACACTATACACTACTATACACTACTATACACTACTATACACTACACTATACACTACACTACCATACACTACACTACTATACACTACTATACACTACACTATACACTACACTACTATACACTACACTACTATACACTACACTATACACTACTATACACTACTATACACTACACTATACACTACACTACTATACACTACACTACTATACACTACACTATACACTACACTACTATACACTACACTATACACTACACTACTATACACTACACTATACACTACACTATACACTACTATACACTACTATACACTACACTATACACTACTATACACTACACTATACACTACTATACACTACTATACACTACACTATACACTACTATACACTACTATACACTACACTATACACTACTATACACTACTATACACTACACTATACACTACTATACACTACTATACACTACACTATACACTACTATACACTACTATACACTACTATACACTACTATACACTACTATACACTACACTATACACTACACTATACACTACTATACACTACTATACACTACACTATACACTACTATACACTACTATACACTACACTATACACTACTATACACTACACTATACACTACTATACACTACACTGAAACTGCCGTTTTGCGTTACCGCCCACAGCTACGGCTCCAACAGTTGTAACACGGAGGACTGCAGTCCTGGTAACGTCGGCGCTGCAACAAGCTGCGAGCTGTCCATCTCCCAGGACATGCTGATGGACAAGATCATCGTTGATGTGCGCACCACGTCAACGCAGATCGACAGCTCTTCCGCGTGGGTGCAAATACGTTGCCTGCCTAGGAACGTCGGTGAGTTAAACCTCGACTTGAAGCTTTCGTGACTGCAGGGATTCATCTTCGTGGTTCTTTCGGTAAAGTCACGTAGAAGGGAAGTAATAAAATAATAAAAAAACATAATAAAATAATTATCTTTCGATTTAAAGCTTTCGTGACTGCAGGGATTCATCTTCTTGGTTCTTTCGGTAAAGTCGTCACGTAGAAGGGAAGTAATAAATAATAATAATATTATGTTTTATTTTTATTATTTTATTACTTCCCTTCTACGTGACTTTACCGAAAGAACCAAGAAGATGAGTTAAACCTCGCGGCGACGTGACGATCCAGACGCGTAGAGTCCCGATGCGCCATGGATAAGGCTTTGGGGGCAGGCCTGCGTCTTGAGGCGATCCGGCCGTACGTAATGGCGCCCCTCGATACGGATTAACGCGCCGGTTATTCACGCTTCGTTCGGCTCAGTATTGGACCGCGTTTTTCATCATCTCTCCCATCGGTCCTCCCCTCCCTCCCTCCCTCTTTTTTTCTTTCCTTTCGATCATGGGCGCCATAGTAGCTAGGAGATGTGAACTACCTCGCCTGGTATAAAGGAGGTCGTGGGTTCGATCTCGACCCTGACACCTGCTGCTGTATATTTTGAGTTTGCGTGTCTCTCTCTCTCGCCATCATCTTCAAGGTGGCTAGGAGATGTTAACTACCTCGCCTGGTATAAAGGAGGTCGTGGGTTCGTATCCCGATGCTGACGCCTGCTGCTGTATATTTGGAGTTTGCATCTCTCTCTCATCATCATCATCAAGGTGGCTAGGAGATGTTGACTACCTCTTCTCCTCCCCTTCCATCCCTCTTCCCTCCCATCCCCCTCCTCCCCCCCCCATTCATCCCATCACTCTCCTCCCGCCCCATCCCTCTCCTCCCCCCCCCATCCCTCTCCTCCCCCCCCATCCCTCTCCCCTCCCATCCCCCTCCTCCCCCCCCATCCCTCCCATCCCCCTCCTCCCCCCCCATCCCCCTCCCATCCCCCTCCTCCCGCCCCATCCCTCTCCTCCCCCCCCATCCCTCCCATCCCTCTCCTCCCCCCCCATCCCTCTCCCCTCCCATCCCTCTCCTCCCCCCTCATCCCTCCCCTCCCATCCCCCTTCTCCCGCCCCATCCCTCCCATCCCTCTCCTCCCCCCCATCCCTCTCCTCCCCCCCCCATCCCTCTTCCCTCCCATCCCTCTCCTCCCCCCTCATCCCTCCCCCCCATCCCTCCCCTTCCATCCCTCTCCCCTCCCATCCCTCTCCTCCCCCCCATCCCTCCCCTTCCATCCCTCTCCCCCCCCATCCCTCTCCTCCCCCCCATCCCTCCTCCCCCCCATCCCTCCCCCCCCCCCTCCCCTCCTGCCACCAGTCGAGCTCGATGCCCCACGCGTGACCCTGTTCAAGGAGGGCGACAGTCTGCGGCTGGCCGTCACTCCTCCCGAGTTGAGTCACCTGGACGGGGAGAATGTGGTCCTTGACACTTACAGAGCAGTCATCACCGCCGCCGGGGAGCAAAACCACAACGTGAGTCGTCGTCATGGTTATCGTCGTCGTAGTGATTATCATCGTCGTCGTCGTCATCGTCATGGTTATCGTCGTCGTAGTGATTATCATCGTTGTCGGGATTATCATCGTCATGGTTATCATCATCGTCGTGATTATCGTCGTAGTGATTATCATCGTCGTCGTCGTCGTTTTCGTCATGGTTATCATCATCATCTTCCTGATCATTGGCCAGAATCGGAATATTTATTTTGACTGCGCCTACATACTCACCCGCCTCTGTCTCTCTTGTAAAATGAACTCGCCCAGGCGTTCCCCTTTGCGCTCTCAATATGTAGAGATCCACACCGATGCACTGCATGGACAAACCGCCCTACTTCCATCTGTCCACACCAAAAGAGAATAGAGTAAAACCTTGGATTGCGAGTAACTTGGTCTGCGAGTCTTCTTGGTTCTTTCGGTAAAGTCACGTAGAATGGAAATAATACAATAATAAAAATAAAACATAATAAAATAATTCTCACGACGTTTCGACCACAACGCAAGCGAGCTGGCGGTCCAGGACCCGCACAAAGCACGGGTTCAAACCGCCAGGAGATTTACTGGCTGAAAGCGATGATGGGAAAGGTTAAGAAACAACCGACCCCCTCCCCGTAGCGCTGACGGCGTCATCGCCATCACCACCGCCACTTGGCGGTGGCGAGGCCGCGTGGACTGGCCGATGCGTGGCTCCGAGGAGAGCACGCTTGAAGGGTTGACTGTGGAGGGTGGCGCTCGTAACGACGCGGTATGGCGCGTGTGCCGGTGTGTTGTTTTCCTGCCGTGAGGGCTCGCATGTTGGAAATGACTCCAGCGCAATCGCAGCTGGAGGAATAAAGTTGTCTGAAAAGTCAAAATCTCTCTCGCTCGCTCTTTCTCTCGCTCGTTCTCTCTCGCTTGCTCCCTCTCGCTCGCTCTCTCACTCGCTCTCTCTCGCTCGCTCTCTCTTTCTCTCTCTCTCTCGCTCGTTCTCTCTCGCTTGCTCCCTCTCGCTCGCTCTCTCACTCGCTCTCTCTCGCTCGCTCTCTCTTTCTCTCTCTCTCTCGCTCGCTCCCTCTCGCTCGCTCTCTCTTTCTCTCTCTCTCTCGCTCTCTCGCTTGCTCTCTCTCTCTCTCTCTCGCTCGCTTGCTCTCTCTCTCTCGCTCGCTCTCTTTCTCTCTCTCGCTCGCTCGCTCGCTCTCGCTCGCTCGCTCTCTCTTTCTCTCTCTCTCTCGCTCGCTCCCTCTCGCTCGCTCTCTCTTTCTCTCTCTCTCTCGCTCGCTCCCTCTCGCTCGCTCTCTCTTTCTCTCTCTCTCTCACTCGCTCTCTCTCGCTCGCTCTCTCTTTCTCTCTCTCTCTCGCTCGCTCCCTCTCGCTCGCTCGCTCTCTCTTTCTCTCGCTCGTTCTCTCTCGCTTGCTCCCTCTCGCTCGCTCGCTCTCTCACTCGCTCTCTCTCGCTCGCTCTCTCTTTCTCTCTCTCTCTCGCTCGCTCCCTCTCGCTCGCTCTTTCTCGCTCGCTCTCTCTCGCTCGCTCTCTCGCTCGCTCTCTCTTTCTCTCGCTCGCTCTCTCTCTCTCGCTCGCTCTCTCGCTCTCTCGCTTGCTCTCTCTCTCTCGCTCGCTCTCTCTCTCGCTCTCTCGCTCGCTCTCTCTCTCTCGCTCGCTCTCTTTCTCTCTCTCTCTCGCTCGCTCTCCCTCTCTCGCGCTCTCTCTCTCACACTCGCTCTCTGGCTCTCTGCGCTTTCAGGAGGAAGTGGAATTCCAAGGGAGCGAGTTTACGTTCCCCGTGAACGGCAGCATATTCAGGACGCTGAGCAAGCCGAGGCTGTGCGTGAGGGTGCATGCGGTGGTCACCATCGGGTCGTGGGAGAAGGAGACGGAGAAATCCACGGAGGAGTGCGTGCAGTTCAGCCGGGAAGGTGGGGACGAGCGACGCGCTGATGTCCTTGAAACAATCTCGTAGCTTTCGATTGAAAGCTTTCGTGACTGCAGGGATTCATATTCTTGGTTCTTTCGGTAAAGTCACGTAGAAGGGAAATAATAAAATAATACAAATCAAACATGATAAAATTCTCACGGCGTTTCGATTGCAACACAAGCAATCATCATTTATTATTTTTCGATTTAAAGCTTTCGTGACTGCAGGGATTCATCTTCTTGGTTCTTTCGGTAAAGTCACGTAGAAGGGAAATAATAAAATAATACAAATCAAACATGATAAAATTCTCACGGCGTTTCGATTGCAACACAAGCAATCATCATTTATTATTTTTCGATTTAAAGCTTTCGTGACTGCAGGGATTCATCTTCTTGGTTCTTTCGGTAAAGTCACGTAGAAGGGAAATAATAAAATAATACAAATCAAACATGATCAAATTCTCACGGCGTTTCGATTGCAACACAAGCAATCATCATTTATTATTTTTCGATTGAAAGCTTTCGTGACTGCAGGGATTCATCTTCTTGGTTCTTTCGGTAAAGTCACGTAGAAGGGAAATAATAAAATAATACAAATCAAACATGATAAAATTCTCACGGCGTTTCGATTGCAACACAAGCAATCATCATTTATTATTTTTCGATTTAAAGCTTTCGTGACTGCAGGGATTCATCTTCTTGGTTCTTTCGGTAAAGTCACGTAGAAGGGAAATAATAAAATAATACAAATCAAACATGATCAAATTCTCACGGCGTTTCGATTGCAACACAAGCAATCATCATTTATTATTTTTCGATTGAAAGCTTTCGTGACTGCAGGGATTCATCTTCTTGGTTCTTTCGGTAAAGTCACGTAGAAGGGAAATAATAAAATAATACAAATCAAACATGATAAAATTCTCACGGCGTTTCGATTGCAACACAAGCAATCATCATTTATTATTTTTCGATTTAAAGCTTTCGTGACTGCAGGGATTCATCTTCTTGGTTCTTTCGGTAAAGTCACGTAGAAGGGAAATAATAAAATAATACAAATCAAACATGATCAAATTCTCACGGCGTTTCGATTGCAACACAAGCAATCATCATTTATTATTTTTTGATTTAAAGCTTTCGTGACTGCAGGGATTCATCTTCTTGGTTCTTTCGGTAAAGTCACGTAGAAGGGAAATAATAAAATAATACAAATTATGTTGCGGTCGAAACGTCGTGAGAATTTTTATTGTTTTATTAGTATTATTTTATTATTTCCCTTCTACGTGACTTTACCGAAAGAACCAAGAATATAATCTCATAGCTGTCAACCCATCACGGTTTACCCCGTATTCTTGCCCAGGGAAATAGAGTGTTCAGGTCCCTGCGGCGTACAGCCGTTTCAATACGGGCACACATTTTTATTTTGTCCATGTGTTTGTGTTTCTTCCTTGTGATGGTGACTTTGTAGGATGAACGTTGAGATTTATAAGTGACACGGGGTGACCAATTCGGTCTGAGTTGGTCTGTAATAAGGTAGAGGGCACTGATCAGGGGTTGACAGGTTTGTAGTGGTAAGTGTACTAGTGGCGAGTGTCGTAGTGGTGATTGTATTAGTGTCGTGGTGAGTGTACTAGTGATGAGTGTAGTAGTGGTGAGTGTACCAGTGGTGAGTGTAGTAGTGATGAGTGTAGTAGTGATGAGTGTAGTAGTGGTGAGTGTACTAGTGATGAGTGTACTAGTGGTGAGTGTAGTGGTGAGTGTAGTGGTGAGTGTAGTGGTGAGTGTAGTGGTGAGTGTACTAGTGGTGAGTGTAGTAGTGGTGATTGTATTAGTGTCGTGGTGAGTGTACTAGTGATGAGTGTAGTAGTGGTGAGTGTACCAGTGGTGAGTGTACCAGTGGTGAGTGTAGTAGTGGTGAGTGTACCAGTGATGAGTGTAGTAGTGGTGAATGTATTAGTGTCGTGGTGAGTGTAGTAGTGGTGAGTGTACCAGTGATGAGTGTAGTAGTGGTGAGTGTATTAGTGTCGTGGTGAGTGTAGTAGTGGTGTCTATTTATCTGTGTTTCTCCCTTGTGATGGTGACTCTGTAGGATGAACGTTGAGATGTATAAGAGGCACGGGGTGACCAATAAAGTGTCTGCATTGGTCTGTAATAATGTAGCCACTGATAAGTGGTTGACAGGTTTGCAATCTCTTAACTTGTGCCGGCCTTCACAGGTGCCACCCGCCACTAACAGCACTTGCCCAAACGGTCCGTTAAGGGGCTACGCAGTTGAGCGACAGTCACATCCTCGTCTGTTTTGTGTCTCCGCGCAGAGCTGAACACGCTTCTGCTGGTGCAGCTGCTGCTGCTGTCGATCTTCATCATACTGGTGACGGCCGTTGGCTACTACTTCACGATGCAGTACTTACACGTCGCCAATGACCGCCTGCCCTTCGTGCTGGTGAGAGCGTCGGCACTGTCGTCACCGATGTCGTCGTCGCCAGTGACGGAACCGCACAATCTGCGGTGCCCTCTACCTTATTACAGACCTGTAAAATCACCGTCACAAGGGAAAAACACAGACAAAAAAATGTGTTTTGCCCGAATTGAAACGGCTGTACGCCGCGTGTAGCCGAAAACTCAATTTGCCCTGGACAAGAATCGGGGGTAAAAAAAAACCGTGATGGGTTGACAGCATTGGGACTGGGACTAAACAAATCGGCGCCCCGGCAGTTTAATATTATTAAACGCGCTGGCACCAACAAAATAATTGGGGCTGTTGGAGGCGGCTAAGATGTCGCGACGTGACGACGACGACGACGATGGCGGGGGGGGTGATGTTGTCGTCCGACATCGTTTGCGGGGGCGGAGGGATGGGGGGTCCCCGTTTGGGCCGGGAGACAAAGTGAAAACAAGGAATGGGGTTGCCGGCCAGGAAGAATATTTGGGGCTGCCGAATATATGAAGCAAGTGAGAGGGTAAAAGGGCAATGAAGCGTACACACACTTATAGAGGGAATGAAATATTTTTATTAAAAAAAAAATATCTTTTTACTCTGATCACATCTGCAATTTGGCCACACATACTTGCAATACGTTTCTCTAATCTTAACGTTCAGTTGTGTGCCGTGGTGACCTTCACAGGTGCTACTCGCCAACAGCACTTGACCCAACGCTCCGTTGAAGGCTACGCGTGGGGGCGGGGATCTTTGTCTGCGTTCCCTTCTCAGGCCGACCTGCTGCCGGACGAGGGCAGCGACAAACACCCGACGCCGGGATCCCACCACGGGCCCCCGGCGGCCCGGCCCTGCCACGAGCCCGACTCGCACCCCATCTCCGTCGTGGCGGTCGTCGACTGCCCCCGCAGCGGCTACGACCGCGTCGCGATCTGCGCCGTGGCCCACGACTGCGGCCGCCGCGGCTCGCCCTCCGAGGGGTTCCCCGCGCAGCGGCGTCGCCCACCTAATCCTCCTCCGCCGGCGGTGGCAGGGCGAGAGAGATGGTGGCAGGACGAGGAGGAAGAGGACGAGGAGAGACTGGCGGCGAGCCAGGCCCCGTCGTTGGACGAGATCCCGCTCGCCGGCGCCGCACTCGTCACGGACACCGAAGGGCACCGGCTGGCGGACGCCGCTTATTCGGGCGTCGCCATGCCGCTGTTGGAGGTCGCGGGGGGCGACAACAGCAACGGCGGCAGCAGCGAGCGCCTCTACGGGGGGAGCGACGCGGACGAAGACGACGACTGCCCCGGCGTCTCGCTCATGAGCCGGCTGGCGGCGCCCGGCGAGTGCGGCATCGACGCCGGGTGGCTGCTGGGGGAGGCCGGCGGCGGCGGGCGGCGAGTGGCAGCCCGTCGCGCTGCAGCTCAGCGACATCTCGTCGCTCTTCGCTCCCGCGTGAAAGGCGGCGTGAAAGGCGGCGTGAAAGGCGGCGGGCGCGGCGGGGAAAACTGCTCGCCTGCGATTTGTACTGGACGAGGATGATGGGGTGGGTGGTGGTTGGGGGGGGGTAGGGGGAGATTTGCACTTTTAGGGGGGCTCGCTTTGGCGCCGCCCCACCTCGTCTCGGCTGTTCTGCTGCTGCGGCCGAGTAATGGGGCCCCCCTCCCGCCACCCCCCCGCCCCCCCCCTTTACCCCCCCCCTGCCCCCCCCCCCCGCCTCTCCCACCAGTCGCAGCTGTCCCTACGCAGGCCTGGCCTGCTAAACGGTTATGGAGGGCTTCGTTTGGCCGTCGTCCCCTGAAAGTCGGATAACAACTGCCAGCAACGTGAGTGGGTCACACGAGGAACAATGGATAGTGTCGTCGTCGTCGTCGTCGTCGTCATCGTCGACAAAAATCATCGGCAGCCACGGTCAATCCGCTGCTGGACGAAAGGCATCCCTACGTGACTTTACCGAGAAAAAAAAAAACCTAAGACTACGAATCCTTGCAGTCACGAAAGCTTCAAGTCTAGAAGTGTGGAGTTACGGTTGTTTTACCGCACCTCGCCCACGCCGGCCCCTTCGCGTCCCAGGCTGCGAGGGAAGCGTCGACGCCGGGAGCATAGAAGCGCGCGGCGGCACAGTACAACCATGTGCTTGTACGCCGCGCTGCCCCCTCTTCCACGCAGGAGCCACTGGGCCACGACGACCCAAGTTGTGCAAGTGGCCGGGTCGCCTCTATGCAGGCTCCTCAAGTCGCCCATCAAGCAAGAGGTCGCACGGGTTTTGATTCCTTACCCGTACCCGGCCGCACCAGGGTCGCAAACGGGTACCCGTACCCGGCCGTACCCGTACCCTACCCGTACCCTACCCGTACCCGGCCGGTAGGGTACGGGTATCGGGTACCCGATTGCGACCTCTGGGATGAAGCCATGTTGCAGGCGCGGGTGGGTTGATTCTAGGAACTTGAATTGTGAGAAGAGACAAGACGTTGGGAAATGAGTGACAAACGGTGACTCACCAGTGACTCACGGCCTACCCGTACCCGTACCAGGCCGCACCAGGGTCGCAAACGGCTACTCGTACCCGGCCGGGTACGGGTAGCCGGGTATCGGGTAGGGTACGGGTATCGGGTACCCGGTTGCGACCTCTGCCCGTCAAGTTTCTGAGCCCTTGCCACGAACTGGGGGGGGGAGATTGGGTCGGAGTGTGACACTTTATTGACGCCGGTGAGAACTGGGAAGCGATCATCCCGGGACGTCCCCGTCGGCAACAAATCTGTTTATTTATTGAGCGTCTTCGCCGCGGCGGAGGCGGCGGCGGCTTTGTTTTGCATTTCGTAACAAATAAAGCGCGGGCTACTTGGGGCTTTCTGGCGGATACGATTCTGTGCGAGTCTCGTGGTGTGGAACAGCTCGCGTCAAAGCGTTCATACCCTGAGGTATGAATGGTTTGGTGTGAGGGAGTGGCGGGTGAGGGGGTGCGGGGGGGGTGTCGTTTGCTCGTCAGTACGGGAATTACATTGAGAGACGGAGCACGTGGGAGAGAGAGACACAGAGACAGAAAGACAGGGATACACAGAGACACACAGAGACAGAGAGAGACACAGAGATACAGAGAGAGATACATGGATGCACAGAGACATACAGAGACACACAGAGACAGAAAGACACAGAGAGACACACAGATACACAGAGACAAAGACACAGATATAGAGAGACACACAGAGACAGAAAGACACAGAGAGAGACAGACATCGAACACGACACCACGCGGATGATTGAAAGCGGAGCGAGAGTGTGGGGGGGGAGGGGGTTTGAGGGAGGGGGGTTGGAGGCATGGCGACGTCACGGCCACACGTGACCAAGGCCACCGACACGGCCGAGGTTCACGGTGACGTCATGGGCGTGGTGAGTGGGTGGGGCGTCTTTGTTCATCCGCGGGGGGGGGGGGGGGGTCCTCAGTCAGGGGGGGAGGGGTGTCCGGGGGGGGGTCCGCGGGGGGGGGGGGGTCCGTGGGGGGGGGGTCCGCGGGGGGGGGGGGTCCGTGGGGGGTGGGGGGTCCGCGGGGGGGGGGGGGTCCGTGGGGGGGGGGGCTACAAAAGCACTTCGCTTTGTCTTTTCCTTCCTTTCCTGCACCCGGCAACGTCCGCGGATATTTACGGGAACGGCGTTTTGTTTTTTGGTTCGGCCTAGGGGAGCCCCCGATGGCAGCTTGCCTCCCCCCCCCACCTGGTTCTATTCGGCGCTGCCCGGCACCCCGGTAAGGGAGAGGGGAGGGGGGGTTCCTCCCGTTGGTGTAAACGGCAACAGCGGACAGCGGTCCCTCCACTCCTCCTCTTCAGCTAGGAGATGTTGACTACCTCGCCTGGTACGCAGGAGGTCTTGGGCGGTTCGATCCCGACCCTGACGACGCCTGCTGCTGTGTATTTGGAGTTTGCGTGTCTCTCATCATCATCATCACGGTGGCTAGGGACATGTGAACTACCTCGCCTGGCACGCAGGAGGTCTTGAGGGTTCGATCCCGACCCTGACGACGCCTGCTGCTGTGTATTTGGAGTTTGCGTGTCTCTCATCATCATCATCACGGTGGCTAGGACATGTGAACTACCTCGCCTGGTACGCAGGAGGTCTTGAGGGTTCGATCCCGACCCTGACGACGCCTGCTGCTGTGTATTTGGAGTTTGCGTGTCTCTCATCATCATCATCACGGTGGCTAGGGACATGTGAACTACCTCGCCTGGCACGCAGGAGGTCTTGAGGGTTCGATCCCGACCCTGACGACGCCTGCTGCTGTGTATTTGGAGTTTGCGTGTCTCTCATCATCATCATCACGGTGGCTAGGGACATGTGAACTACCTCGCCTGGCACGCAGGAGGTCTTGGGCGGTTCGATCCCGACCCTGACGACGCCTGCTGCTGTGTATTTGGAGTTTGCGTGTCTCTCATCATCATCATCACGGTGGCTAGGACATGTGAACTACCTCGCCTGGTATGCAGGAGGTCTTGGAGGGTTCGATCCCGACCCTGACGACGCCTGCTGCTGTGTATTTGGAGTTTGCGTGTCTCTTTTTCTCTCCCCGTGGTCGCGTGGATTTTTCTCCAGGGTCACTCCGGGTTTTCCCCTCCACATTTCAGAATCGACGTCACGCGTTTAGACGATTTGGCTCCTGCTATACATTTCCACGTGGTGGTGGTGATGATGATGATGCCCACTTCGGCGAGCAATCATTTGCGATAGCAAGGTCGCTTCCGACAAACAGTTACGTGGCAAGCTCAGTGGAGGCCTTAACCTGCTAGGATAATAAAAAAAGTTTACAGTTTAGTTTTATTCATCTTCTTCTTGCTGCTCTCTCTGCCGTTGAAGTCCCTCTCCACGCTCCCCAACCTCTTCTTCCCCGACCTCTCCACGCTCCCCGACCTCTCCACGCTACCCGACCTCTCCACGTTCCCCGACCTCTTCTTCCCCGACCTCTCCACGCTCCCCGACCTCTTCTTCCCCGACCTCTCCACGCTCCCCGACCTCTCCACGCTCCCCGACCTCTTCTTCCCCGACCTCTCCACGCTCCCCGACCTCTCCACGCTCCCCGACCTCTTCTTCCCCGACCTCTCCACGCTCCCCGACCTCTTCTTCCCCGACCTCTCCACGCTCCCCGACCTCTTCTTCCCCGACCTCTCCACGCTCCCCGACCTCTTCTTCCCCGACCTCTCCACGCTCCCCGACCTCTTCTTCCCCGACCTCTTCTTCACACTCCCCGACCGCTCCACGCTCCCCGACCTCTCCACGCTCCCCGACCTCTTCTTACCCGACCTCCCCACGCTCCCCGACCTCTCCACGCTCCCCGCCCTCTCCACGCTCCCCGACCTCTCCACGCTCCCCGACCTCTTCTTCCCCGACCTCCCCACGCTCCCCAACCTCTTCTTCACGCTCCGCTCCACGCCGCCTGCTTCTTCCTTCTCCCTGCGCACGGCGGCCAATCTGTCGCCGCTCCCTCTCTCGGACTCCTCCTCCTCCTCGTCGTCCACCACACGAACAACGTCCACGCTCACCACCTCCTCCTCGTCCACCTTCCTCCTCATCTTCTTCTTCCTCCTCTTTGTCGACTTCTCGTCGTCGTGGTCGTTGCCCGACGGCGGCTGGAGACGCTTGCCCTCCACGTGAACTCGTCCGTTCACCACGCCGACATCCGGCTGAGCGTCCTCTCCTCCACCACCACCTCCTCCACCACCTCCACCATCACCTCCACCACCACCGACACCGACACCACCAGCACCTCCACCGACATCACCACCGACATCACCACCTCCACCACTGACACCACCACCTCGACCACCACCTCGACCACCGACACCTCCACCACCACCTTGACCACCACCGAAACCACCAACACCACCGACACCACCACCACCACCTCGACCACCACCGACACCACCACCACCACCTCGACCACCACCGACACCACCACCACTACCTCGACCACCACCGACACCACCGACACCACCACCATCTCCGGCCGCTAGCACCGCCGCTGCTGCCGCTGCCGCCGCCGCCGCGGCGACCTCTCCCCGGGCGACGGCGGCTTTCCTGAGCACCTCCTCGCCCGACACGGCCGCCTGCCGCAGGCGCTCGGCAATCTCCTCCTCATCGTCGTCGTCGTCGTCGTCGCTCTTCTTCTTCGTCTTCCTCTTCGCCGTGCTGCGGTCGAGATACAGGAGGGGAAGTGAGCGCAGGGCCGCTATCGTGCACAGAAAATACACGCACACACCGCACACACACACACCGCACACACACTCAACACTATACACACACCGCACACACCGCACATAGACTCAACACTACCCATAGACTCAACACTATACACACACACCGCACACACACCGCACACACACCGCACACACCGCACATAGACTTAACACTACACACACACACCTTCAACACACACACACACCGCACACACACCTTCAACACACACACCTTCAACACACACACCTTCAACACACACACCGCACATACACACACATCGCACACACACCTTCAACATACACACCTTCAACACACACACCGCACACATACACACACACGCACACAGACTCAACACTGCCCATAGACTCAACACTGCCCATAGACTCAACACTACCCATAGACTCAACACTGCCCATAGACTCAACACTGCCCATAGACTCAACACTGCCCATAGACTCAACACTGCCCATAGACTCAACACTGCCCATAGACTCAACACTACCCATAGACTCAACACTGCCCATAGACTCAACACTACCCATAGACTCAACACTACCCATAGACTCAACACTGCCCATAGACTCAACACTGCCCATAGACTCAACACTGCACCAAGGACTCAACACTGCCCATAGACTCAACACTGCCCATAGACTCAACACTGCCCATAGACTCAACACTGCCCATAGACTCAACACTGCCCATAGACTCAACACTGCCCATAGACTCAACACTGCCCATAGACTCAACACTACCCATAGACTCAACACTGCCCATAGACTCAACACTACCCATAGACTCAACACTACCCATAGACTCAACACTGCCCATAGACTCAACACTGCCCATAGACTCAACACTGCCCATAGACTCAACACTGCCCATAGACTCAACACTGCCCATAGACTCAACACTGCCCATAGACTCAACACTGCCCATAGACTCAACACTGCCCATAGACTCAACACTGCACATAGACTCACCACTACCCATAGACTCAACACTGCCCATAGACTCAACACTACCCACAGACTCAACACTGCCCATAGACTCAACACTGCCCATAGACTCAACACTGCCCATAGACTCAACACTACCCATAGAGGAGGAGGAGGGGGGGGGGGAGGAGGGGGGGGGGAGGAGGAGGAGGAGGGGGGGGGGGAGG
>NW_027621339.1:0-14822 GCF_964198595.1 Lampetra fluviatilis | reverse complement strand
AGCACTCCGTCTCCCGCCTCGCTGTTCAAGCACATCGTGCCGCTCATCCGCTCCGAGAGCATGGAGATCACCGAGTCGCTCGTGCTGGGCCTGGGACACACCAACGCCTACGTGTTCCGGTGAACGGCGAGCACCCCCCCCACGGCTCGCACGCACGCTCGCTCGCACTCACGCACGCTCGCTCGCACTCACGCACGCTCGCTCGCACGCTCGCTCGCACTCACGCACGCACGCTCGCACTCACGCACGCACGCTTCACCGGGACGGAACCGGTGCCACGTGGCGGTCGGTCGACTTGAAATACACCCCTGCTGCTGCTACTGATGATGATGATCATGATACTGATGATGACGCTCCCACTGCTGATGATGATGATGCTACTGATGATGATGCTGCTACTGATGATGCTGCCACTGATGATGATGATGATGCTGCTACTGATGATGATGATGCTACTGATGATGCTGCTGCTACTGATGATGATGATGATGCTACTGATGATGATGCTGCTGCTACTGATGATGATGATGCTACTGTGATGATGCTGCTGCTACTGATGATGATGATGATGCTACTGATGATGATGCTGCTGCTACTGATGATGCTACTGATGATGATGCTACTGATGATGATCATGATACTGATGACGATACTCCCACTGATGATGATGATGCTACTGATAATGATGATGCTACTGATGATGATGATGCTGCTACTGATGATGATGCGACTGATAATGATGATGCTACTGATCATGATGCTACTGATGATGATGCTACTAATGATGATGATGCTACTGATGATGCTGCTACTGATGATGATGCGACTGATGATGATGATGCTACTGATGATGATGCTGCTACTGAAGATGATGATGATGCTACTGATGATGATGCTGATGATGCTGCCACTGATGATGATGATGCTCCCCCTGATAATGATGCTGCTACGGATGATGGCTCTGCTGCTGCTACTGCTGTTGATGATGATGCTGCCACTGATGATGATGATTCTGCTGCTGCTGATGATGATGATGCTCCCACTGATGATAATGGCTCTGCTGCTGCTGCTGATGTTGATGCCGCTGTTGGCACCCTCTGCTCTTATCCCAGTGACCTCATCGAAGACCTTCACCCCGTCATCAAGGAAGCCCTCGACAGAAGGCCGGAGGTGAGATGCAGGTTTTTAAATCCTTTAAATTAAGTTCACTTGCTTGCTTGCTTGCGCGCTTACGACCGTGCAAATCTTTCGGTCGTTTTTTAACCCACTTCCCGTGATCCAATCGAGCTGACATTTTGCACACAGACTCGTTGTGCGTGACAATTTTTTTTCATATTTAATTTAAAATACCAATGTGATAAAAATAAAACTCTTACTCAAGAAAAACAGAAATGAATAATAAAATAAAACCGATGCCACGCATATAAAGGATTTATAGTGAAAAACTTTGTTTTTACGGGTTAATTTTTTTTGTTCTTTCTGTGACCCGACTCGCGCCCTGTGACCTCTACCCATTTTTATTTTTACCAGCTCAGTCCCCACTGAGTTGTATGGCTTAATTCTAGATTTGAAGCTTTCGTGACTGCAAGGATTCATACTCTTAGGGTTTTTTTTGGTAAAGTCACGTAGGTAAAAAATGAAATTAAAATTAATAAAAATAAAATAGCAAAAAATCACGACGTTTCGGAGGCAACACAAGTCTCCGTCATCAGGTGGGACCGTCACAGCCAGATTTGCTTCATCAAGTGAGGCAAAGATTCCAAGATGCAAGTTCTTAAATACAAGTTAAGGGGGAGGAGGGGTGAGGAGCTTATCAGAATGTGGTAGCCAATCAATGGAACGTATTGGGAGGCGGGGCTAAAAGAGAACACGAGGTGTTCCATTCATTGGCTACCACATTCTGATAAGCTCCTCCCCCCTCCTCCCCCTTAACTTGTATTTAAGAACTTGCATCTTGGAATCGCTGCCTCACTTGATGCAGTAAATCTGGCTGTGACGGTCCCACCTGATGACGGAGACTTGTGTTGCCTCCGAAACGTCGTGATTTTTTGTACGGCTTATTTTCTGAAACGACTTGGCCGTCACAAATGATAGCCCAACGAAGTGGCTCATCACGGGGGAATGTAGCACAGCTAAATCTCCTAAAACGCGTGACGTTCATTCTAAATGTGGAGGGGGAAAAAAACGCAGGACCCGGAGAAAAATCCACGCGACCACGGAGAGAGAGACACGCAAACTCCAAATATACAGCAGCAGGCGTCGGGGTCGGGATTAAACCCGCGACCTCCTGCACACCAGGCGAGGTAGTCAACATCTCCTAGCCACCGCAGTGATGATGAGAGAGATATAGACACGCAAACCCCAAATATACAGCAGCAGGCTTCAGGGTCGGGATCGAACCCACGACCTCCTGTAGACCAGGCGAGGTAGTTAACATCTCACCACGGAGAGAGAGAGACACGCAAACTCCAAATACACAGCAGCAGGCTTCAGGGTCAGGATCGAACCCACGACCTCCTGCACACCAGGCGAGGTAGTCGACGCCACCGTGGTACCACCCTCTCTAAAATAAACACGCCATCGATGTTTGTGGTCGCATCCAGACGCTGCGTGCATCCCCGTTAGAAAATAGACGCGTCTTCCTGTGTCTCGTCTCCCTTGTGCCCTCGTGCCTCCTCTGTGCTCATCCTCCTGATTCTCGTCCTCTCTCCTCGCCCCCCCCCCCCCACCTCCTTTCTCAACTCCTCCGTCCCCTCGTCTCTCCCCCTTCGTCGTGTCTTTCACCCTCTCCATCGTCCATGCCCTCCTCCTCCCTACCTCCCCCTTCTCTTCCCGCTTCCCTCTTGCCTCCTTCTGTCCTCCATCCTCCCCCTTCGTGTGCCCCTCCTCCTCCACCATCACCTCCTCCTCCTCCACCCTCCCCATCGCCTCCCTCCCTCCCTCCCTCGTCCTCCTCCCCCTCCGTGTGCCCCTCCTCCACCATCTCCTCCTCCTCCACCCTCCCCATCGCCTCCTCCACCATCACCTCCTCCTCCTCCCCCTCCGTGTGCCCCTCCTCCACCATCTCCTCCTCCTCCACCCTCTCCATCGCCTCCTCCACCATCACCTCCTCCTCCACCCTCCCCATCGCCTCCTCCACCATCACCTCCTCCTCCACCCTCCCCATCGCCACCCTCCCTCCCTCCTCCTCCACCCTCTCCATCGCCTCCCTCCCTCCCTCGTCCTCCTCCTCCCCCTCCGTGTTATCCACCATCACCTCCTCCACCCTCCCCATCGCCTCCATCCCTCCCTCCCTCCTCCTCCTCCTGCCCCTCCGTGTGCCCCTCCTCCACCATCACCTCCTCCTCCACCCTCTCCATCGCCTCCCTCCCTCCCCCTCCGTGTGCTCCGTGTAGAATGTGAAGCGCAGGAGACGGAGGGACGTGCTCCGGGTCCAGCTCGTCAAGATCTTCGAGCTGCTCGCCGACGCCGGCGTCTTCAGCCACAGGTGACACCCCCCCACGCCCCCCCCCCCCCCAATATTTTTATTTTGTGTGCGTACGGTGGTGGGGTAACGCGTGGGTAACCTGCCACACTCTTCCACGGTGTCCCGGGCATTTAAATTAAAAAAAAACAATTATCAGGAGGGGGGAGATTTGGTCTCACTCGCGAGACCAAATCTCCCCCCTCCTGATAATTGTTTTTTTTTAATTCTTTATATTAAGTTCACTTGCTTGCTTGCTTGCTTAGGACCGTGCAAATCTTTCGGTCGTTTTTTTAACCCACTTCCCGTGATCCAATCGAGCTGACATTTTGCACGCAGACTCGTTGTGCGTGACAATTAATGTTCGTGAAATTTTTTTTCCAAAATTTTACACTTTTTAGAAGAAAAATATGATATTTAATTACCAATTGCTTAATGCTGCCATGCAATCATCTGACCCATAGGTGGCAGCCATCTCAAGCCAGAGGACGAGAGGACTCTAGCCGCCACACATATAAAGGATTTATAGTGAAAAACTTTGTTTTTACGGGTTATACTTATTACCCTTCTATCTGGCAACAAAACTGACACGTTTTTTTACAAGGAGTCACGTTTACATAGACCACAAGTCTCCCCCCTCCTCCGTCTGTCTCTCGTGCAAACGTCTGGTGAGATCGCCACGGCGATTGAGCTCATTGGGGCCTGCACTGGTAAAATCGAAATTGTTTGGTATTTTATTTGTTTATATTTTCAAGCGATTAGTTTACCTTTCCTACTCATTGCACTCCTGTCGTGTTTCTTCATCGTTTGTCGTTGTAACCTTGTGACCTGCCGCTACTGGACATCTGCGAAAGAGAGCTTTGTAACTTATCGGATTCCTCTAAATAGTTTATAGCTATAACCGCACCACCCCTTACCCAGAACCCAGTTCTTCACTTCACTCCATTGTCGTGCTACGTACAAATCTCGTCAAGGTAACATAAGATAGGAATGGCGCGAGCAGCCGCTTGCAGGGCCCCCCTCCCCCCCTCCTTTACCTTGCGAACTCTGACCTCTCACCTCTCACCCCCCGCAGCGCAAGCGGGGGGCTGGACAAGGAGTCTCTGTCGCTGAGCGCCGTCTTTGTGGAGTACGTGGACCTGACGCGCGCTCTGCTCGAGTCCGAGAGCGACAAGGACTCGGAGCTGCTCAAGGACATCCGCGCCCACTTCAGCGCGCTGGTGGCCAACCTCGTCCAGAACGTGCGCGGTGAGTGCGGCGGCGGCGGCGGCGCTCGCTCGCCGTGGGCCTCGGTGTGCGGGTCGTGGGCCTTGAGTTGTGAGTTGTGGGCTGTGGGCTGTGAGCTGTGGGCTGTGGGCTGTGAGTCGTGGGCCTTGAGTTGTGAGCTGTGGGCTGTGAGCTGTGGGCTGTGAGTTGTGAGTTGTGGGCCTTGAGTTGTGAGTTGTGGGCTGTGAGCTGTGAGCTGTGGGCTGTGAGTCGTGGGCCTTGAGTTGTGAGTTGTGGGCTGTGAGTCGTGGGCCTTGAGTTGTGAGCTGTGAGTTGTGAGCTGTGAGTTGTGAGCTGTGAGTTGTGAGCTGTGAGTTGTGAGCTGTGAGTTGTGAGCTGTGAGTTGTGAGCTGTGAGTTGTGAGCTGTGAGTTGCGAGCTGTGAGTCGTGGGCCTTGAGTTGTGAGCTGTGAGTTGTGAGCTGTGAGTTGTGGGCTGTGAGTTGTGAGCTGTGAGTTGTGAGCT
The DNA here is from genome assembly GCF_964198595.1 of Lampetra fluviatilis. NCBI lineage: Eukaryota > Metazoa > Chordata > Hyperoartia > Petromyzontiformes > Petromyzontidae > Lampetra > Lampetra fluviatilis. The sequence continues at coordinate 9,629 of NW_027621339.1, read as the reverse complement.
GTGAGTTGTGAGCTGTGAGTTGTGAGCTGTGGGTTGTGAGCTGTGAGTCGTGGGCCTTGAATTGTGAGCTGTGAGTTGTGAGCTGTGAGTTGTGAGCTGTGAGTTGTGAGCTGTGAGTTGTGAGCTGTGAGTTGTGAGCTGTGAGTTGTGAGCTGTGAGTTGTGAGCTGTGAGTTGTGAGCTGTGAGTCGTGGGCCTTGAGTCGTGGGCCTTGAGTTGTGAGCTGTGAGTTGTGAGCTGTGAGTTGTGAGCTGTGAGTTGTGAGCTGTGAGTTGTGAGCTGTGAGTTGTGAGCTGTGAGTTGTGAGCTGTGAGTTGTGAGCTGTGAGTTGTGAGCTGTGAGTTGTGAGCTGTGAGTCGTGGGCCTTGAGTTGTGAGCTGTGAGTTGTGAGCTGTGAGTTGTGGGATGTGAGTTGTGAGCTGTGAGTTGTGAGCTGTGAGTTGTGAGCTGTGGGTTGTGAGCTGTGAGTCGTGGGCCTTGAGTTGTGAGCTGTGAGTTGTGAGCTGTGAGTTGTGAGCTGTGAGTTGTGAGCTGTGAGTTGTGAGCTGTGAGTTGTGAGCTGTGAGTTGTGAGCTGTGAGTTGTGAGCTGTGAGTTGTGAGCTGTGAGTTGTGAGCTGTGAGTTGTGAGCTGTGAGTTGTGAGCTGTGAGTTGTGAGCTGTGAGTTGTGAGCTGTGAGTTGTGAGCTGTGAGTTGTGAGCTGTGAGTTGTGAGCTGTGAGTTGTGAGCTGTGAGTCGTGGGCCTTGAGTCGTGAGCTGTGAGTTGTGGGCTGTGAGCTGTGAGTTGTGAGCTGTGAGTCGTGGGCCTTGAATTGTGGGCTGTGGGCCTTGAGTTGTGGGCTGTGAGTTGTGAGTTGTGGGCTGTGAGTTGTGAGTTGTGAGCTGTGAGTTGTGGGCTGTGAGTTGTGAGTTGTGAGCTGTGAGTTGTGGGCTGTGAGTTGTGAGTTGTGAGCTGTGGGCTGTGGGCCTTGAGTTGTGGGCTGTGAGTTGTGAGTTGTGGGCTGTGAGTTGTGGGTTGTGAGCTGTGAGTTGTGGGCTGTGAGTTGTGAGTTGTGAGCTGTGAGTTGTGGGCTGTGAGTTGTGAGTTGTGAGCTGTGGGCTGTGGGCCTTGAGTTGTGGGCTGTGAGTTGTGAGTTGTGGGCTGTGAGTTGTGAGCTGTGAGTTGTGGGCTGTGAGTTGTGAGTTGTGAGCTGTGAGTTGTGAGCTGTGGGTTGTGAGCTGTGAGCTGTGAGTTGTGAGTTGTGGGCTGTGAGTTGTGAGTTGTGAGCTGTGAGTTGTGAGCTGTGGGTTGTGAGCTGTGAGTCATGGGCCTTGAGTTGTGGGCTGTGAGTTGTGAGTTGTGGGCTGTGAGTTGTGAGCTGTGAGTTGTGGGCTGTGAGTTGTGAGTTGTGGACTGTGAGTTGTGAGCTGTGGGCTGTGAGTCGTGGGCCTTGAGTTGTGAGCTGTGGGTTGTGAGCTGTGAGTCGTGAGTTGTGAGTCGTGAGCTGTGAGTCGTGGGTCTTGAGCAGAGGTCGCAACCGGGTACCTGAGACCCGTACCCTACCCGATACCCGGCCAGGTACGGGTACCCGTTTGCGACCCTGGTGCGGCCGGGTACGGGTACGGGTAAGGAATCAAAACCCGTTTGCGACCTCTGGCCTTGAGTTGTGAGCTGTGATCCGTGAGCCGTGATCCGTGAGCCACGATTCTCGATCCGCGATCCGCCTTGCGGTGAATGACGCACAACAACAAAGCGGCGCATTGGCGGGAGCTGGCCAAAAATGGTGCCAACGTGGGACGGCAGAGCTTGGGCGACCGTTGGCACTGCCGCTTGCGCGACGCCGGCTGCTGCCGTTCCCGTCTCGTCCGATGGTTTTCCCCGCGCGCCTCTGAACCCATCGGCTCATTAGAAATTGCAAACGGTAACAATTGAACAGGTATGAACAATATTCTTAGGTTTTTTCGGTAAAGTCACGTAGGTAAACAAATTTAAATTGATAAAATATTTTACTTTTATAAATTAAAATGTTTTACCTACGTGACTTTATCGAAAAAACCTAGGAATATGAATCGTTGCAGTCACTAAAGCTTCAAATCTAGAAGGTATGAACAGTAACAATTGTTATCATTTCTAGTTCGGGGTGTGCCGTTCGCCTTGTGGTGTTGTTTTCTGGTCTGACACTGGTGGTGAGACTAGGCCATGAAGAGGGCTGTTTCTGGTGTAGGCCAATCAGTTTCAATGACAATGTCCATATAACACATTCCTGCGGAGGGAGCTGGTAGGAACACGTTGGGTTGCTCGGTCAATGACCTGCAGGGTCAACGGCGGCGTGGTGTATTCCGCAAATATGCCCGACTGTGAGGGCGGGCACAAGCCGGCGTGAGTAGGTTAAACGTTGAGTTTTATAAGGGCACCACGGGGTGACCAGCCCCGACCCACCAGCCCCACCCCTCCCAGCCCCACCCTCTCCACCCCACCCCCAGCCCCACCCCTCTCACCCCCCACCCAGCCCCTCCCTCCCCACCCAGCCCCTCCCTGCACGACGGACACAATAATCCCCTGTGGGCTGGTGTAACCAGGAGGTTCCTACCAGTATGATCAGAGCCATATGTTCACCACAGGTCCCGTGTGTGGTTAATGCAGGAACTTGGTTCCTTGCTAAATGTATCTATTTGGTGTTTGAACATCCTAACACCACTCGTGTTTTTTCGCCAAAAAGGGTAAAACCTTTTTTTTCTATTCTTGGTTCTTTCGGTAAAGTCACGTAGAAGGGAAATAATAAAATAATAAAAATAAAACATAATTAAATAATTCTTACGACGTTTCGGCCACAACGCAAGCAGCCGTCCTCAGGTGAAGAACAGGTCCTCAGGTGAAGAACAGGTCTGTCGGAAAGACAGCGTCTGAATGAGCCAGACGCTGTCTTTCCGACAGACCTGTTCTCCACCTGTTGACGGCTGCTTGCGTTGTGGCCGAAACGTCGTGAGAATTATTTTATTGTTTTATTATTTCCCTTCTACGTGACGACTTTACCGAAAGAACCAAGAAGATGAATCCCTGCAGTCACGAAAGAAGCTTTAAATCGAAGGGTAAAACCTCATATTACTTTTTCATACTTTAATACTGAAAAAAAGGTCCCATTTTTTTAATAACCATTACGTCTCTACTATTTTGCCTTCCACAGTGGACCAGCGACGCTACCTCTTCCCGCAACAGTCTCTACGCCACAGCCTCTTCCTGCTCTTCAGCCAATGGGCCGGGCCCTTCAGCATCATGTTCACTCCGCTGGATCGCTACCGTGACCGCCACCACCAGATCAACCGTCACCAGTACTCGGCGCTCAAGGCACGGAACCTCCGTCGCTGCTGGTCCTCCTCTTCCACCACCTCTACTCTCTTAACATGCGACTCCATCCTGCTCTGCCTGCGACAGCGGTCATAAGATTCATACTTTTCGATTTAAAGCTTCTTTCGTGACTGCAGCAGGGATTCATCTTCTTGGTTCTTTCGGTAAAGTCACGTAGAAGGGAAATAATAAAATAGTAGAAATTAAACATAATGAAATAATTCTCACGACGTTTCGGCCACCACGCAAGCAGCCGTCCTCAGGTGAAGAACAGGTCTGTCGATAAGACTGTCGATAAGACAGAGTGTGTCTTATCGATAAGACAGAGTCTGTCTTATCGACAGACCTGTTCTTCACCTGAGGACGGCTGCTTGCGTGGTGGCCGAAACGTCGTGAGAATTATTTTATCATGTTTGATTTTTATTATTTTATTACTTCCCTTCTACGTGACTTTACCGAAAGAGCCAAGAAGAAGATTCAAACTCTTAGTTTTTTTGGTAAAGTCACGTAGGTAAAAAATTTAATAAAAATAAAATAATAAAAATCACCACGTTTCGGAGGCAACACAAGTCTCCGTCATCAGGTGGGACCATCACAGCCAGATTTGCTGCATCAAGTGAGGCAGGGAATCCAAGATGCAAGTTCTTAAATACAAGTTAAGGGGGAGGAGGGGGGAGGAGCTTATCAGAATGTGGTAGCCAATCAATGGAACACCACGTGATCTTTTAGCCCCGCCCCCCCCTCCCAATACGCTGTGTGTGTGTGTACCTGACGCTGTGTGTGTGTACCTGACGCTGTGTGTGTGTACCTGACACTGTGTGTGTGTGTACCTGACGCTGTGTGTGTGTGTACCTGACGCTGTGTGTGTGAACCTGACGCTGTGTGTGTGTGTACCTGACGCTGTGTGTGTGTGTACCTGACGCTGTGTGTGTGTACCTGACGCTGTGTGTGTGAACCTGACGCTGGGTGTGTGTGTACCTGACGCTGTGTGTGTGTGTACCTGACGCTGTGCGTGTGTGTACCTGACGCTGTGCGTGTGTGTACCTGACGCTGTGTGTGTGTGTACCTGACGCTGTGTGTGTGTACCTGACGCTGTGTGTGTGTACCTGACGCTGTGTGTGTGTGTACCTGACGCTGTGTGTGTGTGTACCTGACGCTGTGTGTGTGTGTACCTGACGCTGTGTGTGTGTGTACCTGACGCTGTGTGTGTGTGTACCTGACGCTGTGTGTGTGTGTACCTGACGCTGTGTGTGTGTACCTGACGCTGTGTGTGTGTACCTGACGCTGTGTGTGTGTGTACCTGACGCTGTGTGTGTGTGTACCTGACGCTGTATGTGTGTATCTGACGCTGTGTGTGTGTGTACCTGACGCTGTGTGTGTGTACCTGACGCTGTGTGTGTGTACCTGACGCTGTGCGTGTGTGTACCTGACGCTGTGTGTGTGTGTACCTGACGCTGTGTGTGTGTGTACCTGACGCTGTGTGTGTGTGTACCTGACGCTGTGTGTGTGTGTACCTGACGCTGTGCGTGTGTGTACCTGACGCTGTGTGTGTGTGTACCTGACGTTGTGCGTGTGTGTACCTGACGCTGTGTGTGTGTGTACCTGACGCTGTGTGTGTGTGTACCTGACGCTGTGCGTGTGTGAACCTGACGCTGTGTGTGTGTGTACCTGACGCTGTGTGTGTGTGTACCTGACGCTGTGTGTGTGTGTACCTGACGCTGTGTGTGTGTGTACCTGACGCTGTGTGTGTGAACCGGGGTGGCCGTGCGAGTGAACCAAGACCATGTGTGCAAACCGGGGGCGGTGTGTGTCTGGCGCAGGCTATGTCGGCGGTGCTGTGTTGTGGCCCCGTGTTCGACAATGTGGGCCTGTCACCGGACGGCTACCTATACAAGTGGCTGGACAATATCCTGGCTTGCCAGGACCCCCGGGTATGTTTTCCCGCTCACTCATTCGTACATCCATTGATTCTGTCGTTCGCCCACCTCACTACCCATTCGCTCGCCCACTCGCCCATGCACTAATTCGCTTGTACAATTCGCCCACTGAACTGCCGGTTCACTTGCCCGCTCGCCGCCCACGTCGTTTTTTCCCTACCTCGCTCGCTTATTCGTTGGCTCGCTCGTTCGCTCGCTCGTTCACTCACCCACCAATCCACCCACGTATGCACGCGCACACGCACGAGTGTGCGTACACGCGCGCACGCACGCACACACGTATCTGTACCCGCGTGTTATGCCCATGATTGCACCCGTGTTGTCACACGCATGAGCGTGTGGTTGCGCCAGCGTGCCTGGCGCCCCCGACTTTGATTCCCGCTGGCAGCCACCGACATCGGTGACGATTATCTGAACCGATCCTGGGGACTTTCTTTAGATCGACCCGGCTATAAATGAGCACATGGTGCAGTGTATTCTTAGGTTTTTTCGGTAAAGTCACGTAGGTAAAAAATTAAAATTAATAAAAGTAAAATAAAAATAAAATAAAAATCACGACGTTTCGGAGGCAACACAAGCTTCCGTATTCTTAGGTTTTTTCGGTAAAGTCACGTAGGTAAAACATTTAAATTAATAAAAGTAAAATAAAAATAAAATGAAAATCACGACGTTTCGGAGGCAACACAAGCTTCCGTCTTCAGGTGGAACCGTCACAGCACGACTGCTGTATCAAGTAAAGAGAAATTTCTCTTTCAGATAATCGTCACAGCACGATTGCTGTATCAAGTACTTGATACAGCTGTCGTGGCTGTGACGGTTCGACCTGAAGACAGAAGCTTGTGTTGCCTCCGAAACGTCGTGATTTTTATTTTATTTTACTTTTTTTTATTTTAATTTTTTACCTACGTGACTTTACCGATTAAACCTAAGAATATGAATCCTTGCAGTCACGAAAGCTTCAAATCTAGAACATGGTGCAGTGCGTAAAAACACATCAGCGCCGGGAAGACAAAGGCGGCCGTGTGCGGTGCGGGGCCCCACCACCGCCCCTTCGTAGGTGCGCTAGCGGCACTTGCCCCGACACGCTGTTGAAGGCTTCCACGTTGCCTGTAGGTTCACCAGCTGGGCTGTGAGGCCGTGGGTCTGCTGCTGGAGTTGAACCCGGACCAGGCGAACTTGCTAGCGTGGGTGATCGACCGCTGCTACACGGGCAGTGCCCGCGTCTCTGCCGGCTGCTTCAAGGCATTTACGGCTGCGTTCACTACTAGGTACGGTGGGGTGGGGTGGGGTGGGTGGGTTGAGTGGGTGGATGGGTGGGTGGGTGAGGGAGTGGGTGGATGGGTGGGTGAGGGAGGGAGTGGGTGGATGGGTGGGTGAGTGAGTGGGTGGGTGGGTGAGTGGGTGGGTGAGTGGGTGGGGGTGGGTGGGTGGGCGGGGTGAGTGGCTGTGGGCGGGTGGGTGGGTGGGTGGGTGGGTGAGTGGGTGGGTGAGGTGGGTGGGTGAGTGGGTGGGGTGAGTGGTGGTGAGTGGGTGGGTGGGTGAGTGGATGGGTGGGTGAGTGGATGGGTGGGTGGGTGAGTGGGTGGATGGGTGGGTGGGTGAGTGGGTGGGTGAGTGGGGGAGTGGGTGAGTGGGTGGGTGGGGTGGTGGTGTGAGTGGGGTGAGTGGGTGGTGGGTGAGTGGGTGGGTGGGTGGGTGGGTGGGTGGGTGGGTGGGTGGGTGAGTGGGTGGGTGAGGGAGTGAGTGGGGTGGATGGGTGGTGGTGGGTGGGTGAGTGAGTGGGTGGATGGGTGGGTGGATGGATGGGTGGGTGAGGGAGTGAGTGGGTGGAAGGCGTGGGTAAGTGAGTGGATGGATGGGTGGGTGAGTGAGTGGTTGGATGGGTGAGTGAGTGAGTGGTTGGATGGGGTGCGTGGGTGGGTGGGTGAGTGACGTGGATGGATGGGTGGGTGAGTGAGTGGTTGGATGGGTGAGTGAGTGAGTGGTTGGATGGGTGGATGGGTGCGTGGGTGGGTGGGTGAGTGACGTGAGTGGATGGATGGGTGGGTGAGTGAGTGGTTGAATGGGTGAGTGAGTGAGTGGTTGGATGGGTGGATGGGTGCGTGCGGGTGGTGGTGAGCGAGTGGATGGATGGGTGGGTGAGTGAGTGGTTGGATGGGTGAGTGAGTGAGTGGTTGATGGTGGATGGGGAGTGCGTGGTGGGTGGGTGAGTGAGTGGATGGATGGGTGGGTGAGTGAGTGAGTGAGTGGGTGCGTGGGTGGGTGGGTGGGCGGGTTCACGTGGACCAGGATGGTGCGTCGTTTTGCAAGGGTCGGTGAGTGTGTGAACTTTTTGCGAGTGAGTGTGTGTGTATGTATGTTGAACTTCTTTCGCATCGTACGTAGCCAACAGTGCCGATCGGCGTTGAGCGACGCCGGCTAATCTCCCGCCGCGCCGATCGTCCCCCGGCAGGGACCACGTGGTGGACATGGTGACGCTTCTCAACCTCGTCCTCTTCATGGCCTCCGACACCAACAGGGAGGTGTACGAGGCCTCCATGCAGCTCCTGCAGGTGCGAGCCAAACTCTAAGTATACAGCAGCAGCAGCAGACATCGTCAGGGGTCGGGATCAAACCCATGACCTCCTGCGTACCAGGCGAGGTAGTCAACATCTCGCCACGGAGAGAGACACGCAAACTCTAAATATACAGCAGCAGGCATCGTCAGCGTTGGGATCAAACCCACGACCTCCTGTATACCAGGCGAGGTAGTTAACATCTCACCACGGAGAGAGAGAGAGACACGCAAACTCCAAATATACAGCAGCAGGCGTCAGGGTCGAAATCAATCCCACGACCTCCTGTGTACCGGGCGAGGTAGTCAACATCTCCTAGCCACCACGGCACCTCAGCGTTGGGGGGGGGGGGAGGCTATCCAGTGACGTCGCGTGGAACTTTTCGCTCCCCCCCCCGCCCCGCCCCGCCCCCCCCCCGCCCACAGGTGTGCGAAGGGAAGCTGTTCCACTACGCGCAGAAGATGGACGGCCTGAAGGCGGACGGGGTGACGCTGGGGCTGCACGTGCCGCCCCCCCACCTCTACGCCATGTCGGCCCACCGCCTGTCCGAGGGGATAGCGCGTGCCTACCCGGAGCTCACCCTCGCTGTGTTCTCTGGTGAGGGCGGGGGGGGGAGGGGGGGCGGGGGGGGGGGTCTGCGTCGTTGTGGCTGACGTTGTTGTTGTTGGTGGTTATTTTCTCATTTAGACTCTGTCTTTCCGACAGACTTGTTCTTCTGAATGACCATTCAGACGCTGTCTTTCCGACAGACCTGTTCTTCACCCGAGGACGGCTGCTTGCGTTGTGGCCGAAACGTCGTGAGAATTGTATTTTATTGTGTTTTGTTTTTATTATTTTATTACTTCCCTTCTGCGTGACTTTACCGAAAGAACCAAGAAGGTGGTTGTTGTCGGTTGTTGTTGTTTGGGCTGAGCTGGTTGTTGTTGTGGACGATGTTGTTGCTGCGTGTGACGTTGTTGTTGTCTACCTCTCTCTCCCTATCTTCTCTCTCTCTGCCTCACTTTTCCCTCCCTCCCTCCCTCCCTCCCTCTCCTCCCTCTCCCTTCCTCACCTCCCTTACCTCCCTCTCTCACCTCCCTCCCTCCCCTACCTCCCCTCCCTCCTTCCCTCCCTTACCTCCCTCCCTCTCTCACCTCCCTCCTTCCCCTCCCTCCCCTCCCTCCCTCCCCTCCCTCCCTTACCTCCCTCCCTCTCTCACCTCCCTCCCTCCCCTCCCTCCGCCCCCTCCTCCCCCTCCCTCCCTCCCGACTGCCACGACAGAGATAAGCCAGCGCTTCCCCACGACCGTCCTTCGGGACGCCAGGCCATGCTGGCCTACCTTCTGCCGTGGCTCTACAATATCGAACTGTGGGGTGGCGGCGGTGGCGGCGGTGGCGGCGGCGGTGGCGGCCGCCCCCCGTCCTCGGCCCCGCCGGCGTCTTCCTGCCACGCGGCGTCCGGCGCGCCGCCATCGGCGACGCCGGCGGAGACGCCGGAGAGCGACGAGGCGGCGTCGGCGTCGCCGCTCACCGCCGAGCCCTGCGACGACGACGGCAGCTTCCCCGTCGCCGCGGCGATGGGGGGGGGGCGGAGGCTGCAGGGGTGGGGGGGAGGAGGAGGGGGGGGGAGAACGGCGGGGGGCCGGGGGGGGCGGGGGGGGGTGGTGGGCGCTGGCTGAGGGGGCCGGCTGGGGATCGGCGCAGGCCACGGCGTTCGTGCTCAACAACCTCCTCTACATGACGGCAAAGGTAACGGGCCTTAGCGGGCTTTGTCGAGCCGGGCTGGTAGAGCGAGGCTTTGCGCTTGCCCGACGTCGGTGGCGTTTGATGATGATT
>NW_027621338.1:0-30493 GCF_964198595.1 Lampetra fluviatilis | reverse complement strand
GGTGAGTAGGGGGGGAGTGAGGGGGGTGAGTGAGGGGGGAGTGAGGAGGGGTGAGTGAGGGGGGTGAGTGAGGGGGGGTGAGTGAGGGGGAGTGAGTAGGGGGGAGTGAGGGGGGGTGAGTGAGGGGGGGAGTGAGAGGGTGGAGTGAGGGGGTGAGTGAGGGGGGTGAGTGAGGGTGGGGGGGAGTGAGGGGGGGGGGGAGTGAGGGGGGGAGTGAGGGGAGGAGTGAGTGAGGGGGTGAGTGAGGGGGTGAGTGAGGGGGGGAGTGAGGGGGGGGAGTGAGGGGGGGAGTGAGGGGGTGAGTGAGGGGGGGGGAGTGAGGAGGGGGGGAGTGAGGGGGGGTGAGTGAGGGGGGTGAGTGAGGGGGGGAGTGAGGGGGGGGGGAGTGAGGGGGGGAGTGAGGGGGTGAGTGAGGGGGGGAGTGAGGGGGGTGAGTGAGGGGGTGGGAGTGAGGGGGGGAGTGAGGGGAGTGAGGGGGAGTGAGGGGGGGAGTGAGTGAGGGGGGGGAGTGAGGGGGGGGAGTGAGGGGGGGAGTGAGGGGGGTGAGTGAGGGGGGGAGTGAGGGGGGGAGTGAGGGCGGGAGTGAGGGGGGGTGAGGGTGAGTGAGGGGGGGGAGTGAGTGGGGGGAGTGAGGGGGGAGTGAGGGGGGGTGAGTGAGGGGGGGGAGTGAGGGGGGTGAGTGAGGGGGGGGAGTGAGGGGGGGAGTGAGGGGGGGAGTGAGGGTGGTGAGTGAGGGGGGGGAGTGAGGGGGGGAGTGAGGGGGGGGAGTGAGGGGGGTGAGTGAGGGGGGGAGTGAGGGGGGAGTGAGGGGTGGAGGGGGGGAGTGAGGGGGGTGAGTGAGGGGGGGGAGTGAGGGGGGAGTGAGGGGGGAGTGAGGGGGTGAGTGAGGGGGTGAGTGAGGGGGGAGTGAGGGGGTGAGTGAGGGGGGGGGAGTGAGGGGGGAGTGAGGGGGGGAGTGAGGGGGGGTGAGTGAGGGGGGGGAGTGAGGGGGGGAGTGAGGGGGGGAGTGAGGGGGAGTGAGGGGGGTGAGTGAGGGGGGGAGTGAGGGGGGGAGTGAGGGGGGGTGAGTGAGGGGGTGAGTGAGGGGGTGAGTGAGGGGGGGAGTGAGGGGGGGAGTGAGGGGGGGAGTGAGGGGTGAGTGAGGGGGGGAGTGAGGGGGGGAGTGAGGGGGGTGTGAGGGGGGGAGTGAGGGGGGGGAGTGAGGGGGGGGGAGTGAGGGGGGGAGTGAGGGGGGTGAGTGAGGGGGGGGGAGTGAGGGGGGGAGTGAGGGGGGGAGTGAGGGGGGTGAGTGAGGGGGGGAGTGAGGGGGGGAGTGAGGGGGGGAGTGAGGGGGGAGTGAGGGGGGTGAGTGAGGGGGGGGGAGTGAGGGGGGGAGTGAGGGGGGAGTGAGGGGGGTGAGTGAGGGGGGGGGAGTGAGGGGGGGAGTGAGGGGGGGAGTGAGGGGGGAGTGAGGGGGTGAGTGAGGGGGGGGGGAGTGAGGGGGGGAGTGAGGGGGGAGTGAGGGGGTGAGTGAGGGGGTGAGTGAGGGGGGGGGAGTGAGGGGGGGAGTGAGGGGGGGAGTGAGGGGGGTGAGTGAGGGGGGGATGTGAGGGGGGGGGAGTGAGGGGGGAGTGAGGGGGTGAGTGAGGGGGGTGAGTGAGGGGGGGGAGTGAGGGGGGAGTGAGGGGGGTGAGTGGAGGGGGAGTGAGGGGGGTGAGTGAGGGGGGGGGGAGTGAGGGGGGGAGTGAGGGGGTGAGTGAGGGGGGTGAGTGAGGGGGGGGAGTGAGGGGGGGGAGTGAGGGGGGGAGTGAGGGGGGTGTGAGGGGGGTGAGTGAGGGGGGGGGAGTGAGGGGGGAGTGAGTGGGGGGGAGTGAGGGGGGTGAGTGAGGGGGTGAGTGAGGGGGGGGGAGTGAGGGGGGGTGTGAGGAGGGAGTGAGGGGGTGAGTGAGGGGGTGAGTGAGGGGGGGAGTGAGGGGGGTGTGAGGGGGGGAGTGAGGGGGGGGAGTGAGGGGGGGGAGTGAGGGGGGGAGTGAGGGGGGGAGTGAGGGGGTGAGTGAGGGGGGGTGAGTGAGGGGTGGGAGTGAGGGGGGAGTGAGGGGGTGGTGAGGGGGGGGTGAGTGAGGGGGGTGGAGGTGAGGGGGGGGAGTGAGGGGGGAGTGAGGGGGTGAGTGAGGGGGTGTGTGAGGGGGTGAGTGAGGGGGGGTGAGGGTGAGGGGGGGAGTGAGGGGGGAGTGAGGGGGGGAGTGAGGGGGGAGTGGGGGGGGAGTGAGGGGGTGAGTGAGGGGGTGAGTGAGGGGGTGAGTGAGGGGGGAGTGAAGGGGGGAGTGGGGGGTGTGTGAGGGGGTGGGTGAGGGGGTGAGTGTGGGGGGGTGTGGGGGGGTGGTGGGAGTGAGGGGGTGTGAGGGGGGGTGTGTGGGGGTGAGTGAGGGGGTGAGTGAGGGGGTGAGTGAGGGGGGTGTGGGGGGAGTGGGGGGGTGAGTGAGGGGGTGAGTGTGGGGGGTGAGTGGGGGGGAGTGGTGGGGGTGGGGGGGAGTGAGGGGGTGTGTGGGTGTGGGGGGTGTGAGGGGGTGGTGAGGGGGGTGTGTGTGGGGGTGAGGTGGGGGGTGAGTGGGGGGGGGTGTGAGGGGGGGGTGTGAGGGGTGGGGGGTGTGGGGGGGGTGTGGGGGGGGGGTGGTGAGGGGGGGGAGTGAGGGGTGGGGGAGTGTGGGGGGTGAGTGGGGGGGGGGTGGTGGGGGGTGGAGTGGGGGGGTGTGTGGGGGTGAGTGTGGGGGGGGGTGGTGTGGGGGGGGTGGTGTGGGGGGTGTGTGTGGGGGTGAGTGGGGGGGTGTGTGTGGTGGGGGTGGTGTGGGGGTGAGGGGGGGTGGGGTGTGGGGTGGGTGAGTGTGGGGTGGTGGGGGTGTGTGGGGGGTGGTGTGGGGGTGTGTGTGGGGGGTGGGGGGGTGAGTGGGGGGGGGTGGTGGTGTGGGGGGGTGTGGGGGGGGGTGTGAGGGGTGGGGGGGTGGTGGTGGGGGTGGGTGTGGGGGGGTGTGGTGGGGGGAGTGAGGGGGGTGGTGTGGTGAGGGGGGGGGGTGGTGGGGGGGGGTGTGGGGGTGTGGTGTGGGGGGGGGTGTGTGGGTGGGGGTGTGGGGGGGGGTGAGGGGGGGGTGAGGGTGGGGGTGTGTGGGAGGGAGTGAGGGTGGGGGTGAAGGGGGAGTGAGGGGGGAGGGGGTGTGTGGGGAGGGGTGAGGGGGAGGGGGGTGAAGGGGGAGGGGCGGTATTTCAAAGCGCGCCGCGATGCAATCACTAAGAGTCGTGGGGGGGGGGGAGATAAGAGAGGGGGAAAGAGGGAGAGAGCGAGACGTGGGGAGAGGGAGGGGGGAGAGAGGGGGGGGGCAGGGTGAGAGAGGGGGGGGGCAGGGTGAGAGAGGGGGGGGCAGGGTGAGAGAGGGGGGGGCAGGGTGAGAGAGGGGGGGGGGCATAGTGAGAGTGGGGGGGGGGTAGTTCATAGGCGGCCGGCAAAGTGGCGCGTGCCTGGCTGACGTTGGGCTGGTGGGGGAGGGGGAGACGGGGGGGGGGAGTGAAGGGGGGGGGCTAAGGGGGGGGGGGCTAAGGGGGGGGGGGCTGGGGGGGGGCTAAGGGGTGGGGGCTGAGGGGGGGGGGCTAAGGGGGGGGCTAAGGGGTGGGGGCTGAGGGGGGGGGGGCTAAGGGGGGGGGCTAAGGGGTGGGGGCTGAGGGGGGGGGCTAAGGGGGGGGGGCTAAGGAGGGGGGGGGGCAGCCGCAGGAGGTGCAACGCGACCTGCCCTTGGTCGCGTTACCGAACGCACGCCGCTGATTGGCCACGTTCGGTTGATTGCAGCGAGGGGGTGGGGGGGGCCCATGGGGGGGCCACCCACGAAGGTTGCTCGCCCCCCCCCGTTACCCCCCCTCGCCCCCCCCTCTCGTTACCCCCCCTCGCCCCCCCCTCCGTTACCCCCCCTCGCCCCCCCTCCGTTACCCCCCTCGCCCCCCCCTGTTTTGACGAGTCGTGCTCAGCTCGCCTTGCAGCGTCAAAGCCGCTCTGACTCGTCGCGGTTGTGAGATGTTAACTACCTCGCCTGGTATACAGGAGGTCGTGGGTTCGATCCCGACCCTGACGATGCCTGCTGCTGTATATTAGGAGTTTGCGTGTCTCTCTCTCTCATCATCATCACGGTGGCTGGGAGATGTTAACTACCTCGCCTGGAATACAGGAGGTCGTGGGTTCGATCTCGACCCCAGACGCCTGCTGCTGTATATTTGGAGTTTGCGTGTCTCTCTCTCTCATCATCATCATCACGGTGGCTGTGAGATGTTAACTGACGACGACGACGACGACGATGTTGACGACGACGATGACGATGATGAGTTCACTTCGTTGAAATGTCATTCGCCATCGCCAGACACAGAGAGACACAGAGAGACAGAGAGACACAGAGAAGACAGAGAAGACAGAGAGAGACACAGAGACACACAGAGACACACAGAGAGATACAGAGAAGACAGAGAGAGACAGAGAGACAGAGACACACAGAGAGACACAGAGACACACAGAGACACACATAGAGACACAGAGAGACACAGAGAGACAGAGAGACACAGAGAAGACAGAGACACACAGAGACACACAGAGAGACAGAGAGAGACACAGAGAGACAGAGAGACACAGAGAAGACAGAGACACACAGAGAGACACAGAGAGACAGAGAGACACACAGAGAAGACAGAGAGAGACACAGAGAAGACAGAGAGAGACACAGAGACACACAGAGACACACAGAGAGACACAGAGAGACACAGAGAGACACGGAGACACACACAGAGAGACACAGAGAGACAGAGAGACACACAGAGAAGACAGAGAGAGACAGAGAGACACAGAGAGACAGAGAGACACAGAGACACACAGAGAGACACAGAGAGACAGAGAGACACAGAGAGACAGAGAGACACAGAGAGACAGAGAGACACAGAGAGAAGACAGAGAGAGACACAGAGAAGACAGTGAGAGCCACAGAGAAGACAGAGAGAGACACAGAGACACACAGAGACACACAGAGAGACACAGAGAGACACAGAGAGACACGGAGAGACACGGAGACACACACAGAGAGACACAGAGAGACAGAGAGACACAGAGAGACACAGAGACACACAGAGAGACACAGAGAGACAGAGAGACACAGAGAGACAGAGAGACACAGAGAGACAGAGAGACACACAGAGAAGACAGAGAGAGACACAGAGAAGACAGTGAGAGAGACACAGAGAGACACAGAGACACACAGAGACACACAGAGAGACACAGAGAGACACAGAGACACACAGAGACACACAGAGAGACACAGAGAGACACAGAGAGACACGGAGACACACACAGAGAGACACAGAGAGACACAGAGACACACAGAGAGACACAGAGAGACAGAGAGACACAGAGAGACAGAGAGACACAGAGAGACAGAGAGACACAGAGAGACACAGAGACACACACAGAGAGACACAGAGAGACACAGAGACACACAGAGAGACACAGAGAGACAGAGAGACACAGAGAGACAGAGAGACACAGAGAGACAGAGAGACACAGAGAGACACAGAGAGACACGGAGACACACACAGAGAGACAGAGAGACACAGAGAGACACAGAGAGACACACAGAGAGACACAGAGAGAGACACACAGAGAGACACAGAGAGACACAGAGACACAGAGAGACAAAGAGACACAGAGAGACACAGAGAGACACAGAGAGACACAGAGAGACACAGAGAGACAAAGAGACACAGAGAGACAGAGAGACACAGAGAGACACAGAGAGACACAGAGAGACACGGAGACACACACAGAGAGACAGAGAGACACAGAGAGACACAGAGAGACACACAGAGAGACACAGAGAGAGACACACAGAGAGACACAGAGAGACACAGAGACACAGAGAGACAAAGAGACACAGAGAGACACAGAGAGACACAGAGAGACACAGAGAGACACAGAGAGACAAAGAGACACAGAGAGACAGAGAGACACAGAGAGACACAGAGAGACACAGAGAGACACGGAGACACACACAGAGAGACAGAGAGACACAGAGAGACACAGAGAGACACACAGAGAGACACAGAGAGAGACACACAGAGAGACACAGAGAGACACAGAGACACAGAGAGACAAAGAGACACAGAGAGACACAGAGAGACACAGAGAGACACACAGAGAGATCTCCGTAGCGGCTATTTGGGCGTCGCCTGTTCAACAATTAACAAAAAAACCGAGCTAATGGCTTCGTTTTTAAACAAACGATTTGACCTCGTCGCTGCGTTGGCAGCAGTGGTACACAACAACCACCACCACCACCACAGCCAACAACAACAACAACACACAACCACAACACACAACCGAGTGTGTGTGAGCGGTGGCGCAGCGGTTAGCGCTCCGAAACCCGGCGACCCGAGTTCGCGATTATCTCGACCGGTTGCGGGCTACCCCTAGGTCGACTCAGCCTCAAACGAGTACCCGGTGCGGTGCGTGGTAAACATCGCCACTGGGGAGACAAAGGCGGTCGGGCGTCGGGAGAGGTCGGAATATAATAAGTGGACGTTTCAGGCAACGACGCTTCTTGAGCGAAGGAGCCGTCTCCGTGGCAACGCGCACGGAGGCCACGCGGTGATGAGACCCGGTGATGAGAAACAGACTCGTGCTCACACGCGCAAACACACACGCACACACACACAGAGACACACACACACAGACACACACAGAGACACACAGACAGAGACACACACACAGAGACACACACAGACAGAGACACACAGACAGAGACACACACAGACAGAGACACACAGAGACACACACAGACAGAGACACACAGACAGAGACACACAGAGACACACACAGACAGACACACACACAGACAGAGACACAGACAGACAAAGACACACACACACAGAGACATACACAGAGACACAGCCAGACAGAGACACACAGAGACGCAGCCAGACAGAGACACACAGAGACACACACAGACAGAGACACACAGAGACACACAGACAGAGACACACACAGACAGACACATACAGACAGAGACACAACAGACAGACACACACACACACAGAGACAGAGACACACACACAGAGACCCAAAGACTCACCACACAGATATCCATAGACTCACCACACAGACACCCATAGACTCAACACACAGAGACCCATAGACTCAACACACAGAGACCCATAGACTCACCACACAGAGACCCATAGACTCACACACAGAGACCCATAGACTCACCACACAGAGACCCATAGACTCACCACACAGAGACCCATAGACTCGCCACACAGACACCCATAGACTCACCACACAGAGACCCATAGACTCAACACACAGAGACCCATAGACTCGCCACACAGACACCCATAGACTCACCACACAGAGACCCATAGACTCACCACACAGAGACCCATAGACTCGCCACACAGACACCCATAGACTCACCACACAGAGACCCATAGACTCAACACACAGAGACCCATAGACTCAACACACAGAGACCCATAGACTCACCACACAGAGACCCATAGACTCACCACACAGACACCCATAGACTCACCACACAGAGACCCATAGACTCAACACACAGAGACCCATAGACTCACCACACAGACACCCATAGACTCACCACACAGAGACCCATAGACTCACCACACAGACACCCATAGACTCAACACACAGAGACCCATAGACTCAACACACAGAGACCCATAGACTCACCACACAGAGACCCATAGACTCACCACACAGACACCCATAGACTCACCACACAGAGACCCATAGACTCGTACCGCCGGCTGAGAACCACCGCTCTCTAAATGGTATCGAACCCAAAACATCCCAACGCTGTTGAAACGACCTGCAAATATGATAATTGTTTAATTACCCTTCTATCTGGCAACAAAACTGACACCTTTTTTACAAGGAGTCATGTTTGCATAGACCACGATACCTGCAGTCGAAATGCAAACAGAAAACATAACTCTGATAATGTATGCACTGTCCTTGAAGTTGATTGGTCCACACCCGAGACAGCTTTCCTTAGAGCCTAGTCTCACATGGTGTTGGACCAGATGACGCCAAAAGGCGCACAACTCAAAGGCAATGTACCATCAGAGTATGAGAGCTCGGGTAAGCATTTACACCATTGGAACCTCCTTTGCCAGTAGAAAATAACTCAGCAGCAGCAGCAGCAAGACCCCCAAGCCCATGTGCGCTCACCCACCCACCCCAAACTTGGCAATGAAAAAAACCCACAAGCGTCGCTTTGCTGGGTAGATAAGCGAGTGAATAACGATCCACTGCTGGATGAGGGGCACCCCGCACCAACTGTACGTCGTCAGGAAACCGCGGAACTGGACATTGTTTGTATTTGGTTGTTTTGCGGATGAATCAAAACATCTCCTCCGCTCGCTTTGTGAGCGAGAGAATCCGCACCGGGGAATCGCGCCACGGTGGCTAGGAGATGTTAGCTACCTCGCCTGGTGTACAGGAGGTCGTGGGTTCCATCCCGACCCTGATGATACCTACTGCTGTATATTTGGAGTTTGCGGTGTCTCTCTCTCATCATCATCACGGTGGCTAGGAGATGTTAACTACCTCGCCTGGTGTACAGGAGGTCGTGGGTTCCATCCCGACCCTGATGATACCTACGTTTGCGGTGTCTCTCTCTCTCTCTCATCATCATCATCACGGTGGCTAAGAGATGTTTACTACCTCGCCCGGTATACAGGAGGTAGTGGGTTCCATCCCGACCCTGATGATACCTACTGCTGTATATTTGGAGTTTGCGTGTCTCTCTATCATCATCATCACGGTGGCTATGAGATGTTAACTACCTCGCCTGGTATACAGGAGGTTGCGGATTCTCTCTCTCTCTCTCCGCGTGGCCGCGCTGATTTTTCAAACGCCACGCGTCTCGAGTAAACTTGGAAAACCGCTACGAATTTCCACGCGACACCGAAAAAGCCCCCCCCCCCGCCCCCCCCCCCCCGAGATGCGTCCTCAGAAGTCACCTCCAGGCGCGGCACGGGGGGGGGGGGGGGAGGCTGCTGGGGGCAGCCCGTGGTGGCAGCCGAAACCACCGATGTATTTATTGTATTTCGATTTAAAGCTTTCGTGACTGCAGGGATTCATCTTCTTGGTTCTTTCGGTAAAGTCACGTAGAAGGGAAGTAATAAAATAATAAAAATAAAACATTATTTTATTATGTTTTATTTTTATTATTTTATTACTTCCCTTCTACGTGACTTTACCGAAAGAACCAAGAAGAGGTATTTATTGTATTTTACATTCCCTGAGCCAGAGAGATACAATGAATGCCACGGTGGTAGGGATTGTTATCCGTAACAACGGGACCCCCCCACCAC
The DNA here is from genome assembly GCF_964198595.1 of Lampetra fluviatilis. Classification (NCBI taxonomy): domain Eukaryota; kingdom Metazoa; phylum Chordata; class Hyperoartia; order Petromyzontiformes; family Petromyzontidae; genus Lampetra; species Lampetra fluviatilis. The sequence goes on along the minus strand of NW_027621338.1, from coordinate 21,097 downwards.
CCCCCACCACCCCCCACCACCCCCTACCATCCCCCCACCACCCCCCACCACCCCCTACCATCCCCCCACCACCCCCCACCACCACCCCCCATCACCCCCACCTTCCCCGCCACCACCACCACCACCACCCCTCCAACGTTCACGATTTCTGGCAAAACGAAGGACAGAAAAAAATACTAAAAACAAACAGCGACTTAAAATAACATCGTGGGAATGAGCGAAGGGAGAATTGGGGGGGTGGTGGTGGCTGCTGCGGCTGCTGCTGCTGCTTCTTGACTTGCGTTCGCGAAAAATGTTCCAACTGTTGGGATTTTCCTGTGTGAGTTGGGTGGGTGGGTGGATAATGCGTGCAACATCGAGCAGCGCGTCGCCGTGGCCGTGCAGACCACGCGGTGATGGTGATGGTGGTGATGGTGGTGGTGATGGTGGTGATGCTGGTGGTGGTGATGGTGGTGATGCTGGTGATGGTGGTGGTGATGGTAGTGATGGTGGTGGTGGTGATGGTGGTGATGGTGATGATGGTGGTGGTGATGATGGTGGTGGTGGTGGTGATGGTGGTGGTGGTGATGGTGGTAGTGATGGTGGTGATGGTGATGGTGGTGATGGTGATGCTGGTGATGGTGGTGATGGTGATGCTGGTGATGGTGGTGGTGATGGTGGTGATGGTGGTGATGGTGATGCTGGTGATGGTGGTGATGGTGATGGTGGTGATAGTGGTGATGGTGATGGTGGTGATAGTGATGCTGGTGATGGTGGTGATGGTGATGGTGGTGATGGTGGTGATGCTGGTGATGGTGATGGTGGTGATAGTGATGCTGGTGATGGTGGTGATGGTGATGCTGGTGATGGTGGTGATGGTGATGGTGGTGATAGTGGTGATGGTGATGGTGGTGATGGTGATGCTGGTGATGGTGGTGATGGTGATGGTGGTGATGGTGGTGATGGTGGTGATGGTGATGGTGGTGATGGTGATGGTGGTGATGGTGGTGATGGTGGTGATGGTGATGGTGGTGATGGTGATGGTGGTGATGCTGGTGATGGTGGTGATGGTGATGGTGGTGATGGTGATGCTGGTGATGGTGGTGATGGTGATGGTGGTGATGGTGGTGATGGTGGTGATGGTGATGGTGGTGATGGTGATGGTGGTGATGCTGGTGATGGTGGTGATGGTGATGGTGGTGATGGTGATGCTGGTGATGGTGGTGATGGTGATGCTGGTGATGGTGGTGATGGTGGTGATGCGGCTGCGTTGGCGGCAGTGGCGGCGCACAATCCGTCTGTGAGTGTGTGTGTGTGTCTCTGTGAGTGTGTGTGTGTGTCTCTGTGAGTTAGTATGTGAGTGTGTGTATGTGAGTGCCTGTGTGTGTGTGAGTGCGTGTATCTGTGAGTGTGTGTGGGTGAGTGTGTGTGTGTCTGTGAGTGTGTGTGGGTGGGTGTGTGTGTGTCTGTGAGTGTGTGTGTGAGTGTAACTGTGTGTGACTGTGTGTGACTGTGTGTGAGTGCGTGTGTGAGTGCGTGTGAGTGTGTGTGGGTGTGTCTGTGTGTCTGTGAGTGTGTGTGAGTGTCTGTGAGTGTGTGTGAGTGTGTGTGGGTGTGTCTGTGAGTGTGTGTGTGAGTGCGTGTGCACAGACTGCCCTACATGACATCATAACAACAGTCTGGACCACTGGTCGGGTTCCGCAGGATTGGAAGGATGCCCTTGTGGTCCCCCTCTTTAAGAAGGGGGACCGCACAGACTGTAACAACTACAGGGGCATCTCACTCCTCAGTGTGCCGGGGACGGTCCTGGCAAGGATTATTCAACATCGCCTTGCCAGGCACGCTGAGGAGAGGCTTGCGGAGCCCCAATGCGGTTTCACGAAAGGGCGGTCCTGCACAGATGCCATACTTTCTGCCCGTTTGCTACAGCAGAGGTGTAGGGAATTCCAACAAGACCTACATCTCTGCTTTATTGACCTGGTCAAGGCCTATGATACCATCAGTAGGCCTGGGCTCTGGGTTGTTCTTCGTGCTTTCGGAGTCCCTGACCCTCTGCTCACGATCATTACGGACCTTCATGATGGTGAGCGGGCCCGGGTAAAACTACGTGGCCGGGAGTCGGAGTCATTCCCTGTTCACCTTAGGGTGCGACAGGGATGTCCTCTGGCTCCCACATTATTTAACATCATTTTCGAACACGTAGTCCATGAAGCCTTTGATGGCTGTACCAGAGGAATTTCCATCTGGTACAGATACAATGGGAGGCTGATCGATGCCCGGGTGCGGTCAAGGGATGGCTCCCTATTGCTCAACTACGTAATGTATGCTGATGATCTGGTAATTGCCGCTCACTCAGAGGAGGAGTTGGAGGCGCTGCTGCTGAACCTGGAGCTTGCCACTAAGAGGTGGAGACTTACCATCAGCCCCACCAAAACTAAGCACCTGCCTGGGTATTTTGTACCATCGGGCAACCCACCCACACAACTCCCGATCTGTGATGGGGCAGTTGTGAAGAGAGTGGAGAGTTTCCCATACGTCGGCAGTGTGCTCATGACTGGCTCCGTTTTGATAGCAGAGGTCTCACTCAGAATCAGTCGAGCGGCATTATCTTTTCATCGGTTGCGTAACGCTGTGCGGAAGCTACCTGGTCTGTCGCTCCGCCCGAAGCTTCAAGTCTTCTCGGCCACGGTCATTCCATCCCTTCTCTACGCTTACGAAACGTGGACCCCCCTAATGGAGCATCTTGGCAGATTGGAAACATTTAGGCTGGCCTGCCTACGATCCATCCTGGGTTTAACCAGGTTGGATTGTGTGAGGAGCTCACAAATCCTAGAAAGATCTGGGCAAAGTCCCATCGGTGAGCTCCTCCGGCAGGCAAGGCTGCATTGGCTGGGTCATGTAACCGCATGCCCAGCCACCGCATGCCTAAACAGCTTTTGTTTGGCCGGATAGAGGGGGCTAAACGGGCGCGGCACGGGCTAGAGAAAAGATGGAGCTGATGTGGTACAGGAGGACGTGGAGCTGAGTGGACTTGCCGATGACTGGTACCAGCGGTGTCAAGATCGGCCTCTGTGGAGGAGGCTCGTGAAGGACGCTGCTACTGGGCAGTTGGAGGCAGTCGCCCTCCAACAACAACGGAGGGCGGAGGAGCGACGCTCACAACAACGAGCGGAGCGCTGGGTGGTTAAAGCACAGCAAGTTGAGTTGGCACAGTAGGGGGCACAGGTGGTGCATCAGCCAGTCGTCTCAGTCAGTCGACCCGTGGCACCTGGGTCTGCCCCGTGACCTCCTGCCAGCGGGCATTCGACACTTCACGTGGCCTCAAGCTGCACATAGCCTGGCACAAGCGTCGTGGTGACGTCACCGTCACTTAGTGGTGAATGGCGGTTGTTGTTGTGTGTGTGAGTGAGTGTGTGAGTGTGGGGAGTGGTGGTGTAGCGGTTAGCGCTACGCTGCGCTACGAACCCGGCGATCCCGGTTCGGTTCCCATGCAACACCGGTGACGATTATCTGAAACGGTCCTGGGCCTCCCCTAGGTAGACTCAGCCTCAATTGAGAACCTGGTGCGGCGTGGCATGGTACTGGCCACCCACCCCCTCGTGTTCTGTGAGGTCCTTCGGACGTGTTTGTGAACAGCACTTGCCCCGAGGCTACACGGGGGACTTTTAAAACTCATCAATATTTTATTTACTTTACCAGGTAAGGCCCCACTGCAGCAACGTAGCTCTGTATCAGAAGCGACCTGGCCACAAACGATAGCTCAATGAAGTGCGATTATATCTATCACGTGGAACTTTATAGCAGCCAAGTGCTCGAAACGCACGTGACGTCGATTCTAAACGCGGAGGGAAAAACCGGAGGACCCGGAGGAAAATCCACGCGACCACGGGGACAGAGAGACACGCAAACTACAAATATACAGCAGCAGGCTTCATCAGGGTCGGGATCGAACCCACAACCTCCTGTAGACCAGGCGAGGTAGTTAACATCTCCTAGCCACCGTGATGATGATGATGAGAGAGAGAGACACGCAAACTCCAAATATACAGCAGCTGGCGTCAGGGTCGGGATTGAACCCACGACTTCCTGTGTACCAGGCGAGGTAGTTAACATCTCCTAGCCACCATGATGATGATGAGAGAGACACGCAAACCCCAAATATACAGCAGTAGGCTTCGTCAGGGTCGGGATCGAACCCACGACCTCCTGTAGCCCAGGCGAGGTAGTTAACATCTCCTAGCCACCATGATGATGATGATGAGAGAGAGACACCGCAAACTCCAAATATACAGCAGCAGGCATCGTCAGGGTCGGGATCGAACCCACGACCTCCTGTAGTCCAGGCGAGGTAGTTAACATCTCCTCGCCACCGTTCTGATGATGATGAGAGAGAGACACCGCAAACTCCAAATATACAGCAGCAGGCGTCGGGGTCGGGATCGAACCCATGACCTCATGCTGCTGGGCAAGGAGGCTGCGAATGGGATGGGGGGGTGGGAGGGGAGGGGGGGTGCGATGTTGGGGGGGGGGGAGAGGAGGGGGGGGGTGAAGGGGGGTGGAGGGAGGGATAGAGAGGGAGGGGGCAGAGGGGGGGTGTAAGGGGGTGGTGGAACAAGAGGGGGGTAGGACGTGGACGTAGTGGGGGGGGAGAGGATGTGGGGAGGGGGGTGCAAGAGGAGGAGGAGGGGGGGGTGGAGGCAGGGATGAGGGGGGGGGGTGTACTGGGCTGGTGGGTCTCAAGCCCAGCAGCAGCGGCGTCGTTTCTCACTGACGACGATGACGACGACGACGACGACGATGACCTCACGCCGCTGGCTCCGCGTGTTGAGGCGGGGTGGGGGGTGAGTGCCCGAGTGGCCGCCGATGTTTAATCTGCGACGCCCCAGCGAGTCTGGGAACCGCTTCGCTCTTCGCTCCGCGTGTCCGAAGAGAACGTGCGGAGCGTGGGCGCGATGAGCACACAACATGTATGCTGCCTCAACCCCCCACCCCCACACGTTGTTTTTTTGAGTATATATTTTTTAAAAATGTTTACTATTTTTATAAATATTTTTCTTTTAAAATAAAATATGTATTTTTTTTACTATTTAAAGTACAGTAAAATGTTTAAAAAAATATATATTTAAAAATATCTATTTACATAAAGATTTTTTTTTATATATATTTTTCAAAATAACATTCCCAGCTCGCTGGTCAGACTGCAGTGGGCGGCACGTGACGTCGAGTAGCCACATTTGATCACTAAAACACCACAACCACCACCACCACCACCAAAACACCACCTAAACACCTCCACCACCACCACCAAAACACCACCACTAAAACACCACAACCACCACCACCACCAAAACACCACCTAAACACCTCCACCACCACCACCACCAAAACACCACCACTAAAACACCACCACAACCACGAAAACACCACCACCACCAAAACACCACCAAAACACCATGAAAACACCTCCACCACCACCACCAAAACACCACCACAACCACCACCACCAAAACACCACGAAAACACCACCAAAACACCACCACCACCAAAACACCACCAAAACACCTCCACCACCACCACCAAAACACCACCAAAACACCACCACCACCAAAACACCACCAAAACACCGCCACCACCACGCTGCCTGAAACCGATCCCCGCTCACGGATTCCATCGCTCCGTATCCCACGCCAGTGCCCACCGAGTCTAGCCATGGTGCTGGCTGACAGACCAACAAACTGACTCACTGGCTGGGTGGCTCACTCACTCACTGACTCACTGGCTGGGTGGCTCACTCACTCACTGGCTGGGTGGCTCACTCACTCACTGACTCACTGGCTGGGTGGCTCACTCACTCACTGACTCACTGGCTGGGTGGCTCACTCACTCACTGACTCACTGGCTGGGTGGCTCACTCACTCACTGACTCACTGGCTGGGTGGCTCACTCACTCACTGACTCACTGGCTGGGTGGCTCACTCACTCACTGACTCACTGGCTGGGTGGCTCACTCACTCACTGACGGACGGACGGACTGACAATTTGACTGACAGACTGACTAACCTTTTCACTGAATGGCTGACTCAATGACTCAATAACTCAAAAACTCACTCACTGACTCACTGAGGCACTGTGTCACTCACTGACTCACTCAGACACTGACTAAGCTATTCACTCACTGTCTCACTCACTGACTTACTGAGGCACTGACTAAGTTATTCACTCAATAGCTAACTCACTGAGGCACTGACTAAGATATTCACTCGATGGCTGACTCAATGGCTCACCGACTCACCCATCTGCACCGTGGCCAATGGTTCCCAGGGGAGCCACAACGAGACAGACAATCGACGAAACCACAGACAAGCGGGAAAGACGACGCGGTGCTGTTGCTGTGCCAAACTCACGACCGCCCCCCCCCCCCCGACAGCCCCCCCCAAAACCGTCCCCCCCAAAACCGTCCCCCCCAAAACCGCCCTCCCCATAACCGCCCTCCCCCCGACCGCCCCCCCCGCCACAGATGTTTCTTGTTTGTTTTTGGTTCATTTGTGTGTGGCTGTGTGTGTGTGGCGTGGGGAGCGGTAGTGTAGTGGTTAGCGCTACGCTGCGCTATGAACCCGGCGACACGGGTTCGATTCCCGCTCACGGCCAACACCAGTGACGAATATCTGAACCGGTCCTGGGCCTCCCCTAGGTCGACTCAGCCTCAAATGAGTACCTGGTGAGGTGTGTAAACATCGCCACTAGGGAAACAAAGGCGGTCGGGCGTAGTGCTGGCCACCCACCCCCTCGTGTACCGTTCCGGCCTTCATAGGTGCTCGCTAACAGCACTTGCCCCAACAGTCTGTTCCAGGCTGTATGGGGATCTTTGTCTTTGTTGTGTGTGTGTGGCTGTGTGTGTGGCTGTGTGTGTGGCTGTGTGTGCGGCTGTGTGTGTGTGGCTGTGTGTGTGTGGCTGTGTGTGTGTGGCTGTGTGTGCGGCTGTGTGTGTGTGGCTGTGTGTGTGTGGCTGTGTGTGTGTGGCTGTGTGTGTGTGGCTGTGTGTGTGTGGCTGTGTGTGTGGCTGTGTGTGTGCGGCTGTGTGTGTGGCTGTGTGTGCGGCTGTGTGTGTGCGGCTGTGTGTGTGCGGCTGTGTGTGTGTGGCTGTGTGTGTGGCTGTGTGTGTGGCTGTGTGTGTGGCTGTGTGTGGCTGTGTGTGTGGCTGTGTGTGGCTGTGTGTGTGTGGCTGTGTGTGTGTGGCTGTGTGTGTGTGGCTGTGTGTGCGGCTGTGTGTGTGTGGCTGTGTGTGTGGCTGTGTGTGTGTGGCTGTGTGTGTGGCTGTGTGTGTGTGGCTGTGTGTGTGTGGCTGTGTGTGTGGCTGTGTGTGTGTGGCTGTGTGTGTGTGGCTGTGTGTGTGCGGCTGTGTGTGTGGCTGTGTGTGCGGCTGTGTGTGTGTGGCTGTGTGTGTGCGGCTGTGTGTGTGTGGCTGTGTGTGTGGCTGTGTGTGGCTGTGTGTGCGGCTGTGTGTGTGGCTGTGTGTGTGTGGCTGTGTGTGTGTGGCTGTGTGTGCGGCTGTGTGTGTGTGGCTGTGTGTGTGTGGCTGTGTGTGTGCGGCTGTGTGTGTGGCTGTGTGTGCGGCTGTGTGTGTGTGGCTGTGTGTGCGGCTGTGTGTGTGTGGCTGTGTGTGTGCGGCTGTGTGTGTGCGGCTGTGTGTGTGGCTGTGTGTGGCTGTGTGTGCGGCTGTGTGTGTGTGGCTGTGTGTGTGGCTGTGTGTGGCTGTGTGTGCGGCTGTGTGTGTGTGGCTGTGTGTGTGGCTGTGTGTGGCTGTGTGTGCGGCTGTGTGTGTGTGGCTGTGTGTGTGGCTGTGTGTGGCTGTGTGTGCGGCTGTGTGTGTGTGGCTGTGTGTGTGGCTGTGTGTGGCTGTGTGTGTGTGGCTGTGTGTGTGTGGCTGTGTGTGTGTGGCTGTGTGTGTGTGGCTGTGTGTGCGGCTGTGTGTGTGGCTGTGTGTGTGTGGCTGTGTGTGTGGCTGTGTGTGTGGCTGTGTGTGCGGCTGTGTGTGTGCGTGTGTGTGTGGCTGTGTGTGTGTGGCTGTGTGTGTGGCTGTGTGTGTGGCTGTGTGTGTGCGGCTGTGTGTGTGTGGCTGTGTGTGTGCGGCTGTGTGTGTGGCTGTGTGTGTGGCTGTGTGTGCGGCTGTGTGTGTGCGTGTGTGTGTGTGTGGCTGTGTGTGTGCGGCTGTGTGTGTGTGGCTGTGTGTGTGTGGCTGTGTGTGTGGCTGTGTGTGTGGCTGTGTGTGCGGCTGTGTGTGTGTGTGTACACACACACACACACGATAGAGTTGACGTGGAGGAGCAGCAGCGCCTCAACACGCACCCCTCCCCCCCCCTCCCCCCCCTCCTCCCCCTCCCCCCCCTCCCCCCCCCTCCTCCCCCTCCCCCCCCTCCTCCCCCTCCCCCCCCTCCCCCCCCTCCTCCCCCTCCCCCCCCTCCCCCCCCTCCCCCCCCCTCCCCCCCCTCCTCCCCCTCCCCCCCCCTCCCCCCCCTCCTCCCCCTCCCCCCCCTCCTCCCCCTCCCCCCCCTCCCCCCCCTCCTCCCCCTCCCCCCCCCTCCCCCCCCTCCTCCCCCCTCCCCCCCCTCCCCCCCCTCCTCCCCCCTCGCGCTCATCCAGCAGCGGAATAGAGATCCCGGCGCGCGCCGACGGAGATCCACAAACCGCGGCTCACCGATGCACTTGGTGCCGTCGGCGCTGGCGACGTAGCCGGGCACGCACGAGCAGTAGAAGCTGCCGATGGTGTTGGAGCACTCCCCGCCGCCGCCGCAGACGCCCGGGTCCGTCACGCACTCGTCCTCGTCTGGCAAACGGCAGAGGGAGAACAAGTAAGACAGAAGGTTCGCACGCGGGGAAAGCCGCGAGCCGGTAGGTCGAAAAGGGGCTTCGGTGGGGGAAGGCCGCGGGCGACGATCCACGGCAGCCGGGGGCCTTCGCCGGGGCCTTCGCCGGGGCCTTCGCCGAGGCCTTCGCCGAGGCCTTCGCCGGGGCCTTCGCCGGGGCCTTCACCGGGGCCTTCGCCGGGGCCTTCGCCGGGGCCTTCGCCGAGGCCTTCGCCGGGGCCTTCGCCGGGGCCTTCGCCGAGGCCTTCGCCGGGGCCTTCGCCGAGGCCTTCGCCGGGGCCTTCGCCGAGGCCTTCGCCGGGGCCTTCGCCGAGGCCTTCGCCGGGGCCTTCGCCGGGGCCTTCGCCGGGGCCTTCGCCGGGGCCTTCGCCGGGGCCTTCGCCGGGGCCTTCGCCGGCCGCTGAGCCACCGCTGCGCCCCGCGGCGGTGGCGCAAGGCGAAAGCGACAAAATGAGAAGGACAAAGACCCCCCGTGTAGCCTGCAACAGACTTTTGACTTGAAGCTTTCGCGACTGCAAGGAATTCACATTCTTTGGGTCTTTCGGTAAAGCCACGTGGAGAGAGAAAAAAATATGAAAATAATAACAAGATCACGACGCTTTCGATCGCAACGCAAGCAATCGTCATCGGGTGAAACAAATATATAGCGGGAGAGCTGCTGAGGCAGGAGAAATGATACACGGCGGGAGGGCTGCCAATGTCGGCAGTCATTTTCGACTCTCTGAGTGACATTCACGAACACAGCCACCGTTCTCATTCTCCTCGATGCAGAGGTCGCAACCGGGTACCCGATACCCGCACCCTACCCGATACCCGGCTACCCGTACCCGGCCGGGTACGGGTACGCCGGGTATGACCCTGGTGCGGCCAGGTACGGGTAGGCCGTGAGTCACTGGTGAGTCACCGTTTCGATTTAAAGCTTTCGTGACTGCAGGGATTCATCTTCTTGGTTCTTTCGGTAAAGTCACGTAGAAGGGAAGTAATAAAATAATAAAAATAAAACATAATAAAACAATTCTCACGACGTTTCGGCCACAACGCAAGCAGCCATCCTCAGGCGAAGAATGAAACACTCCAAGCTTGGAGCGTATATTTAAGCTGGGTTAGAGGGGGGGGAGGTGGGAAGAAGAGCGCCTAAACAAAATAATTTGCATATCAAGAGGAATTCAGCATATGGAAAATGCGTAGGAGGTGGGCGGGGGGGGTTCCAAATCAATACTGTGCCCGTGCATTATGCAGGATTAGCAGCATCAAAGGGGGGGGGGGGAAGGGGGGGAGCATTAACAAAGGAAAGGAATGTTAATAGTATGTAGCTGTAGTTACTAAACAACCACGTAAAAAACTACAGTATAAACTGCATGACAAACTAAAGCATAAACTACATAGCATCATCAGTAAACTTACTATACTCTACAATAAGCTGAGTTACTAACAGTAAGTAATACATGAAAAATTCTACGTTGTAAAAAATTATATAATATGCTTCCATCTAAACTTTATTATCTTACATCACACGCGTCTATACCGTACTATATACTTCCATAGGCAAAACCAACATTAAATTACATACTGTATTGCTATAAACCACCCTATACCTTATACATTTTTAATATAACACTATGTATTATTCTACCCACCCTAATGTGTATCAAAATGGTTTATTACGTCCTTCCAGTGATTGCTAAGCCAGAATCCATCTTCTCGGTTAAAATTGTCTCTGTGTTTGTAAATGTGGATCGCCTCATGTACGAATCTCTCATGATAGCCAGATGGCTTGCAGAGAACCTCTGTCTTGGAGAAGTCAATGTCATGTGAGCCCACTGAGTTGTAACAGTGATCTGCCACGGCTGAGGTGTTTGTCCTACAGTGTTTCAGGTCAGCTTTATGTTCACGGATGCGGTCCGAGACATGTCGTTTGGTTTCCCCAATGTAACTGCTACCACAGAGGCAACTTAGTTTGTAGACACCAGGGTACTGTATGTCTGGAACCACATCTTTTACAGACGGTACCAGATCACGGATTTTATGTACTGTGTTGAATCGGACCTGGATCTTGTGTTTAATCAGGATTTTGGAGATCTTTTTTGTGACCCCAGCAATGTAGGGTAAGGTGATGGTCTTGAAAGGCTCCTCAACAGGATCCTTCTTGGTGGTTGGAGTGATGGCTTTGCGGATTGTGTAGTCGGAGTAACCATTAGCCTTAAGAGCTTGGCGTACGTGTTTGAGTTCACTGGAAATGTGTTCATGGTCGGAGATGCATTGGGCTCTATGATATAGAGTCTTGATGAGGGAATTCTTCTGGGATGGATGGTGGTGGGAATCCGGTTTTAGATAAGCATCCGTGTGGGTGGCTTTCCTGTAGACAGAGTGGCTCATTGAACCATCAGGTCTCCTTTTGATTAGGACATCCAAAAAGGGTAGCTTGCCATCATTTTCGACTTCCATGGTGAATCTGATGGCTGGGTGTATGGAATTGATATGGTCGAGAAATTGGTCTAGAGCAGGCCGGCCATGTGGCCAGATGACAAAAGTGTCGTCTACGTACCTCTTCCATAAGGTCGGGCGTAGAGTGGCAGTCTGGATGGCGTCCGTCTCAAATTTCTCCATGAAGATGTTGGCTACAACCGGAGATAAGGGGGAGCCCATTGGGGTGCCCTCAATTTGCTTGTAGAAGGTTCCATTCCAGGTGAAGTATGTATTGGTTAAGCAGTGTCTCACCAGGGGGGGTACCCCAGCATTCAGTCCTTGATGAACCAAGTCTTCAATGATTGCGATGGTGTCAGGCACAGGCACCTTGGTGAACAAGGAAACCACATCAAAACTGACAAGCAGGTCGTCTGGGGACAGGGCAATCCCCTTGATTGTTGATACCAGGTCAGTAGAGTTTAGTACTCTACCCGATACCCGGCCGGGTACGGGTAGCCGGGTATCGGGTAGGGTACGGGTACCCGTTTGCGACCCTGGTGCGGCCGGGTACGGGTACGGGGGGTAAGGAATCAAAACCCGTTTGCGACCTCTGCCTCGATGTGGCGGTGGCTCTTGCCGAGCTCTCTCCGATAATCAGCGTGTTCACTGGCTCAGAGTGTTTCACTGGCTCAGAGTGTTTCACTGGCTCAGTGTATTCACTGTCTCAGCGTGTTCACTGTCTCAGCGTATTCACTGGCTCAGCGTGTTCACTGGCTCAGAGTGTTTCACTGGCTCAGAGTGTTTCACTGTCTCAGCGTGTTCACTGACTCAGCGTGTTCACTGACTCAGAGTGTTTCACTGGCTCAGCGTATTCACTGTCTCAGCGTGTTCACTGACTCAGTGTATTCACTTGCTCAGCGTGTTCACTGGCTCAGAGTGTTTCACTGGCTCAGAGTGTTTCACTGTCTCAGCGTATTCACTGTCTTAGCGTGTTCACTGACTCAGTGTATTCACTTGCTCAGCGTGTTCACTGACTCAGTGTATTCACTTGCTCAGCGTGTTCACTGACTCAGTGTATTCACTTGCTCAGCGTGTTCACTGTCTCAGCGTGTTTCACTGGCTCAGAGTGTTTCACTGTCTCTGTCTCAGCGTGTTCACTGGCTCAGTGTATTCACTGGCTCAGCCTGTTTCACTGGCTCAGTGTATTCACTGTCTCAACGTATTCACTGTCTCAGCGTGTTTCACTGGCTGGCTCAGCGTATTCACTGTCTCAACGTATTCACTGTCTCAGCGTGTTTCACTGGCTGGCTCAGCGTATTCACTGTCTCAACGTATTCACTGTCTCAGCGTGTTTCACTGGCCGACCCGTCCGGAGCGTGAGAGACGTCCCCGCTGGCTCTCCGCCGCTTGGCTCCGCCGTGTCGTGGAGATCAACGGACACGGAACGAGACAGGGAGAGAACGGGTCGGCGGAGTTTCTATTCGTGCGGTCAGACCAACTCACTCACTCACTCACACTCACTCACTCACACACTCACTCACTCCTACCCACACACTCACACACTCACTCACATACGCACTCACTCACTCATACAGTCATACACTCACTCACTCATACACTCACTCACACACTCACACACTCATACACACACTCACACACTCATACACACACTCACTCACCCATTCACACACTCACTCACCCATTCACACACTCACTCACACATTCACATACTCACGCACCCACTCACCCACTGACACACTCAAACACTCACACACTCATACACACACTCACTCACCCATTCACACACTCATTCACTCACTCACACACTCACTCACACACTCACATACTCACTCACACACTCACTCACATACTCACTCACACACTCACTCACTCACTCACTCACACACTCACACACTCACTCACACACTCACTCACATACTCACACACTCACTCACTCACTCACACACTCACTCACATACTCACTCACACACTCACTCACATACTCACTCACACACTCACTCACTCACTCACACACTCACACACTCACTCACATACTCACTCACACACTCACTCACATACTCACTCACACACTCACTCACACACTCACATACTCACTCACACACTCACTCACATACTCACTCACACACTCACTCACTCACTCACACACTCACACACTCACTCACTCACACACTCACACACTCACACACTCACTCACACACTCACATACTCACTCACACACTCACATACTCACTCACTCACACACTCACTCACCCTTTCACACTCACTCACTCACACACTCACACACTCATACACACACTCACACACTCATACACACACTCACTCACCCATTCACACACTCACTCACCCATTCACACACTCACTCACCCATTCACACACTCACTCACCCATTCACACACTCACTCACACACTCACATACTCACGCACCCACTCACCCACTCACACACTCAAACACTCACACACTCATACACACACTCACTCACCCATTCACACACTCATTCACTCACTCACACACTCACTCACACACTCACATACTCACTCACACACTCACTCACATACTCACTCACACACAAACTCACTCACTCACACACTCACACACTCACTCACTCACACACTCAAACACTCACACACTCACTCACACACTCACATACTCACTCACACACTCACATACTCACTCACTCACACACTCATACACACACTCACTCACCCTTTCACACTCACTCACTCACTCACACACTCACACACTCACACACACACTCACACACTCATACACACACTCACTCACCCATTCACACACTCACTCACCCATTCACACACTCACTCACCCATTCACACACTCACTCACCCATTCACACACTCACTCACACATTCACATACTCACGCACCCACTCACCCACTCACACTCAAACACTCACACACTCATACACTCACTCACTCATACACTCACTCACTCATACACTCACTCACACACTCACTCACACACTCACTCACTCACTCACACATTCACACACTCACACACTCACTCACATACTCACACACTCACTCACATACTCACTCACACACTCACACACACACTCACTCACATACTCACTCACACACTCACTCACATACTCACTCACACACTCACTCACTCACACACTCACTCACTCACACACTCAAACACTCACACACTCACTCACACACTCACATACTCACTCACACACTCACATACTCACTCACTCACACACTCATACACACACTCACTCACCCTTTCACACTCACACACTCAAACACTCACACACTCACTCACACACTCACATACTCACTCACACACTCACATACTCACTCACTCACACACTCATACACACACTCACTCACCCTTTCACACTCACACACTCAAACACTCACACACTCACTCACACACTCACATACTCACACACTCACATACTCACTCACTCACACACTCATACACACACTCACTGACCCTTTCACACTCACACACTCAAACACTCACACACTCACTCACACACTCACATACTCACTCACTCACACACTCATACACACACTCACTCACCCTTTCACACTCACACACTCAAACACTCACACACTCACTCACACACTCACATACTCACACACTCACATACTCACTCACTCACACACTCATACACACACTCACTGACCCTTTCACACTCACACACTCAAACACTCACACACTCACTCACACACTCACATACTCACTCACTCACACACTCATACACACACTCACTCACCCTTTCACACTCACACACTCAAACACTCACACACTCACTCACACACTCACATACTCACTCACACACTCACATACTCACTCACTCACACACTCATACACACACTCACTCACCCTTTCACACTCACACACTCAAACACTCACACACTCACTCACACACTCACATACTCACTCACACACTCACATACTCACTCACTCACACACTCATACACACACTCACTGACCCTTTCACACTCACACACTCAAACACTCACACACTCAAACACTCACACACTCACTCACACACTCACATACTCACTCACTCACACACTCATACACACTCACTCACACACTCACTCACCCTTTCACACTCACTCACTCACACACTCACACACTCACTCACACACTCACATACTCACTCACTCACACACTCACACACTCACTCACACACTCACTCACCCTTTCACACTCACTCACTCACTCACACGACCCGAGGTCAATTCCCGCCCATGGCCAACACCGGTGACGATTACAATTATCTGAACCGGTCATGGGCCTCCCCTAGATCGACTCAACCACAAATGAGTAGCTGGTGCGGTTTGTAAAATCATCGCCACTGGGGAGACAAAGGCGGCCGGGCGTGGCGTTGGCCACCCGCCCCCTCGTGTGCCGTGCCGACCTTCATAGGTGCTCGCTAACAGCACTTGGCCCAAAAGTCTGTTAAGAATATACGGGGGATCTTTGTTTTTTTGTACGTGGGTGAGCGTGTGTGTGGAACCGAGCCTTCGACACTTCACGTGGCCTCAACGTGCACATAGCCTGGCACAAGCGCCGTGGTGACGTCACCGCCACTTAATGGCGAATGGCGGAGGTTGTTGTTGTGTGTGGACTTTCATGATGGTGGTTGGGCCCGAGCAAAGCTGCCTGGGTAGGGAACCATTCCCTGTTCACCTTGGAGTGCGACAGGGATGTCCTCTGGCTCCCACATTAGTTGACATCATCTTTGACCACGCCGTTGGAGAAGTCTTCCGTGCCTGTACCAGTGGAATTTCCATCTGGTACAAATACAATGGGATGCTGATCGATGCCCGGATGCGGTCAATCACACTGGTCAACACACTTTTTCTGGCATAAGGTATTACAACGGTTTGAAGGTAATTTTGGGGTGCCGATTCCAAATCTGGCATCAGTTTTCATCTATCACATCAGGTTTTTGAGATATCAAATATTGCATTTTCAATAAAAACTGCAGAAGAAAAATATTAAATAAATGTGGATATCTACATAAAATGATAAACGCACTATCCTAAAAATACAGCACCATATTTTAACACTAAAGCAGTCACCGACTCGCAACAACTTGCAATCATAAGTGACAGAGTTAATTTCGGGTAAAATCAATGAAAATGGGGTATACCGATAGCATAAAAATTTGATGTGATAGAGCAAATGTGAGATCAGATTTGGAATCAGCACCCTGAAATTAGTCTAAAACAGCTACAAAAGTTCAGGCCAGAAATTTTTATTTTTTTGACCAGTGTCATGTTACGTATGCCGATGATCTGGTGATTGCTGCTCACTCAGAGGAAGAATTCGAGGTTCAGCTGCTGAACCTGGAGCGTGCCACTAAGAAGTGGGGCCTTACCATCAGCCCCAGCAAAACGAAGCACGTGCCTGGGTATTTTGTACCATCAAAAAACTCCACCCCCTTCACTCGCCATGAGTGATGGGGTGGTTGTGGAGAGAGTGGAGGAGTTTCAATACCTGGGCAGTGTGCTCATGACCAGCTCCGGTTTGACAGCGGAGGTCTCACTCCGATTCAGTCGAGCGGCATTTATCTTTTCATCGGCTGCGTAACGCTGCTGTGTGGATGCTACCTGGTCTGTCGCTCCGCACGAAGCACCAGCTCGTCTCTACGCCTGTGAAATGTGAAGCACTTTGAAGGAACATCTGCGATGGACTTAAAACATTCAGGCTGGCCAGCCGACGATCCGTCCTGGGTTTAACCAGGCTGGATTGTGTGAAACGCTCACAGATCCTTGAAAGAACTGGACACAGTCCCATCGTTGAGCTCCTCTGGCAGGCGAGGCTGCGTTGGCTGGATCACGTAGCCCGCATGCCCAGCCACCGCATGCCCAAGAAGCTTTCATTTTGCTGGATCGAGGGGGCTAAACAGGCGCGGCACGGGCTGGAGAAAAGATGGAGTGATGTGGTACAGGAGGACGTGGAGCTGAGTGGACTTGCCGATGACTGGTACCAGCGGTGTCAAGATCGGCCTCTGTGGAGGAGGCTCGTGAAGGACGCTGCTGCTACTGGGCAGTTGGAGGCGGTCACCCTCCAGCAACAACGGAGGGCGGAGGAGCGACGCTCACAACAACGAGCGGAGAGCCGGGCGACCAAAACGCAGCAAGTTGGCACAGTAGGGGGCACAGTTGGTGCATCTGCCAGCCATCTGAGTCAGCCAACCCATGGCACCTACTGGGTCTGTCCCGTGCCAGGAGCGAGCCTTCGACACTTCAAGTGCACCTAGCCTGGCACAAGCGTTGTGGTGATGTCACCGCCACTTAGTGGCAAATGGCGTTTGTTGTTGTTGTTGTGTGTGTGTGCGTGTGTGTGTGTAGGTTAGCAAGGTGGGGAGCGGTCGTGTAGCGGTTAGCACGCTGCGCTATTAACCCGGTGACACTGGTTCGATTCCCGCTCACGGCCAACACCAGTGACGATTATCTGAACTGGGCCTCCCCTAGGTCGACTCAGCCTCAAATGAGTACCTGGTGCGGTGTGTAAACATCGTCACTGGGGAGCCAGAGGCGGTGGGGCGTGGTGCTGGCCACCCACCCCCTCGTGTACCGTTCCGGCCTTCATAGGTGCTCGCTAACAGCACTTGCCCCTACAGTCTGTTAAGGCTACACGGGGGGACCTTTGTCTTTGTAGGTTAGCAAGGAGCGGTGGTGCAACGGTCAGCGCTGCGCCGCGCTTACGCACCCAGCGACCCGAGTTCGATTCCCGCTCACAGCCACCGAACACCACCGGTGACGATTCATCCCAACCGGTCCTGGGCCTCCCCCTAGGTCGACTCAGCCTCAAAATTAGTACCCGGCGCGCCGGTGCGTGGTACCGCCCGTGCCGGCGGCCTCCGTGGGTGCCGCTGCTCGTTCACAGCGCTTGCCGTGGCAGTCCGTCACAGGCTACGCTGGGGAGGGGGGGGATCGAGCGACTCACCCTCGCACTTCTGCGTCACCTCGCTCTTGCGGTGTCCCACGGGGCACTTGCACTCGTAGGAGCCGACGGTGTTGAGGCACGTGCCTCCCTGGCAGATCCCCGGGATGGCCTGGCACTCGTCCACATCTACACACGCACGCGGAGAGACACGCGCACGGACACACACACACACACGTGACGCACACACACACGTAGACACGCGGTCTCACACACACACACACACGTGACACATACACATGACACACACACATGACACACACACACGTGACACACAGTCTCACACACAGGACACACACAAACACCGTCTCACACACACACAATCTCACACACACACAGCCTGACACACACACACACACAGCCTGACACACACACACAGCCTGACACACACACACAGTCTCACACACACACAGCCTGACACACACACACAGCCTGACACACACACACACAACCTGACACACACACACACACACAGTCACACACACACACAGCCTGACACACACACAGTCACACACACAGCCTGACACACACACACAGCCTGACACACACACACACAGCCTGACACACACACACACAGCCTAACACACACACACACAGCCTGACACACACACACAGTCTCTCACACACACACACAGCCTGACACACACACACACACAGCCTGACACACACGCACACACACAGCCTGACACACAAACACAGCCTGACACACACACACACAGCCTGACACACACACACACAAAGCCTGACACACACACACAGTCACACACAGTCTCACAGCTTCACAGGGAAGGCCTGGGGGCCTGTGCACGAGGTTCCCGGCGCGTGGCGAGGCGAGCACCACCCCCAACCCTTTCTGAGCGGCGCGACCGCCGCTTTACGGGAATTCCGCAGACGACTTTGGTGCCACTTTGGTGCCGCTTGGGAGACCGCTCCATCGCTCCACCACTCCACCTTTCTCCCTCCCTCCTCCCTACCTCCTCCTCCTCCCTCCTCCCTATTTCCTCTCCCCTCCTCTCCCTCCTCCTCCCTCCCACCTCCTCCTCCCCCCTCCTCCTCCCTCCTCCTCCCTCCCTCCCTCCATCCTCCCTCCCTTCTCCCTCCCTCCTCCTCCCCCCCTCCTCCTCCCCCCTCCTCCTCCCTCCTCCTCCTCCCTCCCTCCCTCCATCCTCCCTCCTCCCCCTCCTCCTCCCTCCTCCTCCTCCCTCCCTCCCTCCATCCTCCCTCCCTTCTCCCTCCCTCCTCCTCCCCCCTCCTCCTCCCCCCTCCTCCTCCCTCCTCCTCCTCCCTCCCTCCCTCCATCCTCCCTCCCTCCCTCCATCCTCCCTCCTCCCCCCTCCTCCTCCCCCCTCCTCCTCCCCCCTCCTCCTCCCTCCTCCTCCTGCATTCGCAAACTGCCCTAACACCCCCCCCCCCCGGGTGAGATGATTAAAAAAAAGTTTTCCTGGCTGACTGGCTGTCTGGCTGTCTGGCACGAGGGAGGGCTGGGGGGTGGGGGGGGCGTCCAAAGGCCGTTCGGCATTCACGCGAAACAGAAAAACTCGTCTGTTTGCTGCTGCTGCGCCCCTGCCAACGCAGCAGCAACAACAGCAACAACAACAACAACATCAGCAAGCGGCAGCAGCGGCGGCTAGCCACTATTTATAAACGCCCATTACAAGCCTCCGCGTAATAAATTGCAGCCGACTTTATTTTGGCCCGGGGTGGCACGGGGTGGGGATGGCGGCGGTGGTGGTTAGGGGAGGTTTGGGGCTGTTTAATTGCCGCGGTTCAGGGAGCCCCTTTCATTCGCGCTGGATTCCTGAGTCCCAACTCGCTGCACACAGAACCCCCCGAGTGTGCACACACGCACCGGTAACATTGCTGCCGGCAGCGGCAGCAGCAGCAGCACCACTGACACCACTTGCCTCTACAGTCTGTTAAGGCTATACGGGGCATTTTTGTCTTTGGGTGGGTGTGTGGGTGGGTGGGACGGTGTGTGGGTGAGTGTGGGTGTGTGGGTGGGTGGCTGTGTGGGTGGGTGTGGGTGGGTGGGTGTGTGGGTGGGTGTGTCGGTGGATGAGTGGGTGGGTGGGTGGGTGTGTGGGTGTATGAATGTGTGTGTGGTTGTGTGGGTGGGTGTGTGGGTGGGTGTGTGGGTGTGTGGGTGGATGAGTGGGTGGGTGTGTGGGGAGTGTGTGTGTGGGTGGGTGTGTGGGGGGGTGTGTGTGTGGGGGGGTGTGTGGATGGGTGTGTGGGGGGGGAGTGTGGGGGGTGTGTCAGTGGGTGTGTAGGTGGGTGGGTGTGTGTGTGGGTGTGTGGGTGGGTGGAGGTGTGTGGGTGGGTGTGTAGGTGGGTGGGTGGGTGGGTGTGTGGGTGGGTGGGTGTGTGTGTGTGTGAGTGGGTGGGTGGGTGGGTGTGTGGGTGGGTGTGTGTGTGTGGGTGGGTGTGTGTATGAGTGTGTGAGTGTGTGGGTGTGTAGGTGGGTGTATGGGTGTGTAGGTGGGTGGGTGTGTGGGTGTCTGTGTGGGTGTCTGTGTGGGTGTGTGTATGAGTGTGTGGGTGTGTAGGTGGGTGTATGGGTGTGTAGGTGGGTGGGTGTGTGGGTGGGTGTGTGGGTGTCTGTGTGGGTGTGTGTATGAGTGTGTGAGTGTGTGGGTGTGTAGGTGGGTGTGTGTGTGTGGGTGTGTGTGTGGGTGGGTGTGGGTGTGTATGAGTGTGTGAGTGTGTGTAGGTCGGTGGGTGTGTTGATGTGTGGGTGTGTGTGTGTGTGTATGAGTGTCTGTGAGTGTGTGGGTGGGTGGATGATTCGTAGTGAGTGTTCCTCCGAACCGCGCGTCCGCCGCGCGTGCACCCACCCTGGCACGCGCGTGCACCTACCCTGGCACGCGTGCACCCACCCTGGCACGCGCGT
>NW_027621337.1:0-57769 GCF_964198595.1 Lampetra fluviatilis | reverse complement strand
ACCTTTGTCTGTGTGTAGGCACGGTTCAACTGTCGACTGCGAAGGCTGTTGGGCAGCTGTACCGACAGCAGCCTGGCATAGCGCAGCAGCAGCAGCAGCTGCAGCAGCAGCTGCAGCAGGTGAGGGTACAGCACTCACCCACCCACCCGCTCACTCACTCAATCGCTCACACCGCCCACTCACTCACCCCGCTCACCCGATCATCCACCCATTCACCCACTCAATCACTCACTTAATCACCCACTCGCCCACCTACTCACCCACCCACTCGCCTACTCAATCACTCACTTAATCACCTGCTCACCTACCCACTCGCCCACTTACCCACCCACCCTACCCAACCACCCATTCACCCACTCAGTCACTCACTTATTCACTCACCCACCCACTTACTCACTCACCCACCCACTCGCCCATCCACCCACTCACCCACTCACCCACCCACTCACCCACCCACTCACCCACCCACCTACTCACTCACCCACTCACCCACCCACCCACCCACTCATCCACTCACCCACCCACCCACCCACCCACTCATCCACCACCACCCACCCACCCACTCACTCACTCACCACTCACCCACCACCCACCCACTCACTCACCCACTCACCCACCACTCACCCACCCACTCACCCACCCACCCACTCACCCACCCACCCACTCACCCACCCACCCACCCACCCACTCACTCACTCACCCACCCACCCACTCACCCACCCACTCACCCACCCACCCACCCACCCACTCACCCACCCACCCACTCACCCACCCACCCACTCACCCACCCACCCACTCACCCACCCACTCACCCACCCACTCACCCACCCACCCACCCACTCACCCACCCACCTACTCACTCACCCACTCACCCACCCACTCACTCACTCACCCACCCACCCACTCACTCACTCACCCACTCATTCACCCACCCACTCACCCACTCACTCACCCACCCACTCACTCACCCAATCACCCACCCACCCACCCACTCACCCACCCACCCACCCACCCACTCACCCACCCACCCACCCACCCACCCACTCACCCACTCACTCACCCACCCACTCACCGACTCATCCACCCACCCACCCACTCACCCACCCACCCACTCACCCACCCACCCACTCACTCACCCACCCACTCACTCACCCACCCACTCACCCACCCACTCACCCACCCACCCAGCCACCCACCCACTCACCCACCCACTCACCCACCCAGCCACCCACTCACTCACCCACCCACTCACTCACCCACCCACTCACCCACCCACTCACTCACCCATCCACCCACTCACCCACCCACTCACCCACTTACTCACCCACTCACCCACTCACCCACTCACTCACTCACACACCCACTCACCCACTTACTCACCCACTCACCCACTCACCCACCCACTCACTCACCCACTCACCCACCCACCCACCCCACCCACTCACCCACCCACTCACCCACTCACTCACTCACACACCCACTCACCCACTTACTCACCCACTCACCCACTCACCCACCACCCACTCACCCACCCACTCACCCACCCACCCACCCACCCACTCACCCACCCACCCACCCACCCACCCACCCACTCACCCACCCACTCACCCACCCACCCACTCACCCACTCACCCACCCACCCACTCACCCACCCACTCACCCCACCCACTCACCCACCCACCCACCCACTCACCCACCCACCTACTCACTCACCCACTCACCCACCCACCCACTCACTCACTCACCCCACCCACCTCACTCACTCACCCACTCATTCACCCACCACTCACTCACCCACTCACTCACCCACCCACTCATTCACCCAATCACCCACCACCCACCCACTCACCCACCCACCCACCCACCCACTCACCCACCCACTCACCCACTCACTCACCACCCACTCACCCACCCCGACTCATCCACCCACCCACCCACTCACCCACCCACCCACTCACCCACCCACTCACTCACCACCCACCACTCACTCACCCACCCACTCACCCACCCACTCACCCACCCACCCAGCCACCCACCCACTCACCCACCCACTCACCCACCCAGCCACCCACTCACTCACCCACCCACTCACTCACCCACCCACCCACTCACCCACCCACCCACTCACTCACCCATCCACCCACTCACCCACCCACTCACCCACTTACTCACCCACTCACCCACTCACCCACTCACTCACTCACACACCCACTCACCCACTTACTCACCCACTCACCCACTCACCCACCCACTCACTCACCCACCCGTTGTCTTGCCCACAGCAGCAGCAGCAGCAGGCGGTTGCCGTGGCGACCCCGCAGCCCTCCCCCGCGGTTGTCGTGTCGCAGGTTGCCGCGGTGACGCAGGCCGGGCACATCAAGAAGGTGGTGCGCCACCTCACCCCGGTACGGGGGGGAGGGGTAGAGAGGGGGAGAGGGGGAGGGGGGGCACGGGGGGGGGGGGTAGAAAGGGGGACACGGGGGAGGGGGGGCATGGGAGGGGGGAGGGGGGACACGGGGGGGGGGAGAGAGGGGGGCATGGGGGGGGGGGAGGGGGGCACGGGGGGGGAGGGGGGGAGGGGGGCACGGGGGGGGAGGGGGGCGAGGGGGACATGGGGGGGGGGGGGGGGGGGAGGGGGGCACGGAGGGGGGAGGGGGGGAGGGGGACATGGGGGGGGGGGGAGGGGGGCACGGGGGGGGGGGAGAGAGGGGGGACATGGGGGGGAGGGGGACCATGGGAGGGGGGGCACGGGGGGGGAGGGCACCCATGATGGTGATGACGTTGACGCCGCTGTTGTTGTTGCTGCTGCTGTTGTTGTTGTTGTTGCTGTTGTTGTTGTTGTCCAGGAGCAGCTGAAGCACGTGCAGCTGAGTAAACAGCTCATCACCACCACCATCACCACCAGCACCACCGCGGCGGCAGCGGCGGCAGCGGCGGCAGCGGCGCACAAACTCGGCACGGCAACACCGGGGGGGGGCACACGTGTGGTGAGTGACGTGGTGAGGGGGGCACGTGTGGTGAGTGGTGGGGGAGGGCAGGAGAGACCCCCACCCACTGTCTCATCCACCCACCTACTCACCCACCCACTCACCCACCCACCCACCCACCCACTCACCCACCCACCCACCCACCCACTCACCCACCCACCCACCCACTCACCCACCCACCCACTCACCCACCCACTCACCCACCCACCCACCCACTCACCCACCCACCCACTCACCCACCCACCCACCTACTCACCCACTCACTCACCCACCCACTCACTCACCCACCCACTCACTCACCCACCCACTCACCCACCCACCCACCCACTCACCCACCCACCCACCCACTCACCCACTCACTCACTCACCCACCCACCCACCTACTCACCCACCCACTCACCCACCCACTCACCCACTCAACCACCCACCCACCCACCCACTCACCCACCCACCCACTCACCCACCCACTCACTCACTCACCCACCCACCCACCTACTCACCCACTCACCCACCCACCCACCCACTCACCCACTCACCCACCCACTCACCCACCCACCCACCCACTCACCCACCCACCCACCCACTCACCCACCCATCCACTCACCCACCCACTCACCCACCCACTCACTCACCCACTCACCCACCCACTCACTCACCTCCCCCCTCACCCCCCCCCTCACCCTGTGACCTCTCACTCCATGACCCCCCCCCGTGACCCCCCACCCCCCAGGTGCGAGCGTCACCACCGGTGCCGCTGAAGGCGCCGCTCTCGGTGGGCGCCGCCCCCGTGGGGGTCTCCCTGGGGCAGCCGTCCAGAGCAGGTGCGGTGCACACTCTGTGACACACACTGTGACACACACACACTGTGACACACACACACTGTGACACACACACTGTGACACACAGTGACACACAGTGACACACACACAGACACACTGTGACACACACTGTGACATATATATACATACACACACACACAGACACAGAGCAGGTGCGGTGCACACTCTGTGACACACACTGTGACACACAACAACCGCCATTCGCCACTAAGTGGCGGTGACGTCACCACGACGCTTGTGCCAGGCCATGTGCACCCTGAGGCCACGTGAAGTGTCGAACGCCCGCTGGCAGGAGGTCACGGGGCAGACCCAGGTGCCACGGGTCGACTGACCGAGATGACCGAGACGAGTGGCTGATGCACCACCTGTGCCCCCTACTGTGCCAACTTGCTGTGCTTTAGCCACCCAGCGCTCCGCTCGTTGTTGTGAGCGTCGCTCCTCCGCCCTCCGTTGTTGTTGGAGGGCGACTGCCTCCAACTGCCCAGTAGCGTCCTTCACGAGCCTCCTCCACTGAGGCCGATCTTGACACCGCTGGTACCAGTCATCGGCAAGTCCACTCAGCTCCACGTCCTCCTGTACCACATCACTCCATCTCTTCTCTAGCCCGTGCCGCGCCCGTTTAGCCCCCTCGATCCGGCCGAACAAAAGCTGTTTAGGCATGCGGTGGCTGGGCATGCGGGCTACATGACCCAGCCAACGCAGCCTTGCCTGCCGGAGGAGCTCACTGATAGGACTTTGCCCAGATCTTTCAAGGACTTGTGAGCTCCTCACACAATCCAGCCTGGTTAAACCCAGGATGGATCGTAGGCAGGCCAGCCTAAATGTTTCCAACCGGCGAAGATGCTCCACTAGGGGGGTCCACGTTTCGCAAGCGTAGAGAAGGGAGGGAATGACCGTGGCCGAGAAGACCTGAAGCTTCGTGCGGAGCGACAGACCAGGTAGCTTCCACACACACACACTGTGACACACACACTGTGACACACACTGTGACACACACACTGTGACACACAGTGACACACACACTGACACACATACACAGTTACACACACACTGTGACACACAGTAACACACACTGTGACACACACACACTGTGACACACAGTGACACACACACTGACACACATACACAGTTACACACACACTGTGACACACAGTGACACACAGTGACACACTGTGACACACACACACAGTGACACACACACTGACACACACATACACAGTTACACACACACTGTGACACACAGTGACACACACAGTGACACACACTGACACACACACACTGTGACACACTGTGACACACAGTGACACACACACTGACACACACATACACAGTTACACACACACTGTGACACACAGTGACACACACTGTGACACACAGTGACACACACTGTGACACACACTGCTGCCCCCGTGGGCGTCTCCCTGGGGCAGCCGTCCAGAGCAGGTGCGGTGCACACACACACACTGTGACACACACACACTGTGACACACACACACACATAGTCATATACATATATACATACACATATAGTCATAGACATACACACACACAGTTACACACACACAGTTACACACACACTGTGACACATACACAGTGACACACACTCACACACACAGACACATACACACACTGTGACACACACACTGTGACACATATACACACACACACACACAGACACATACACACACTGTGACACACACACACACTGTGACACATATATATACATACACACACACAGTGACACACACAGACACACATACACACACAAACACACGCACACACACAGACACGCACACATACACACACACACATACACACACATACACACACATACACACACAAACACACTCACACACACACAGACACACACACACACAGCGACACACAGACACACAAACACACACATATACACACACACATATACACACACACATACACAGTTACACACACACACACACATATATATACACACATACACATATACACACATACACACATACACACTCACACATAGTCACAGACTCACACAGACATACACAGACACACACACACACAGACACACACATACACACACAGACACACACAGACACACACAGACACACACACAGACACACACACACAGACACACACACACAGGTACACACACAGACACACACACAGACACACACACAGACACACACACACAGGTACACACACACACGTACACACACACACACACGTACACACACACACTGACACACACACACACTGACACACACACACACAGACACACACACACACACTGACACACACACACGACTGTCCATTCATCCTCTCCCTCCCTCCCTCTCCTCCCCCCTCTCCCCCACCACCACCACCACCAACGCCACCACCACCACACCACCACCACCAGCAGCAGCAGCTGGTGCTGGTGGTGGCGCTACAACAGTGCTTAAGTCTCAGCAGGTGAACCTCCTAAAACCACAGCTGCTGAAGCAGCAACAACAACAACAGCAACAACAACAGCAACAACAGCAGCTGTTGGCTGCTGCTGCTGCTGGTGGTGTTGGTGGTGGCGTTGGTGGTGGCGTTGGTGGTGGCACTGGCGCACAGCTACAGGCGGTGGCGCAGCTGCAGCTGCAGGCGGTGACCAAGGGTGGCGCATCAGCAGCGGCGGCGACACGCACGGGGCAGACAGCCACGCTCGCCACACTCAAGGTGAGCAGGTGGTGGTGGTGGTGGTGGCGTGGTTGTGTGGTGGTGGTGGTGGTGGTGGTGTGGTGGTGGTGGTGTGGAGAGGGTGGTGGTGGTGATGGTGTGGTGGTGGTGGAGGTGGTGGTGTGTCAAGGTTGGTGGTGTGGTGGTGGTGGGGGTGGTGGGGGTGGTGGTGGTGGAGGTGCTGATGGTGGTGGTGGAGGTGTTGATGGTGGTGGTGGTGGTGGTGTGGTGATGGTGGTGGTGGAGGTGGTGGTGGTGGTGGAGGTGGTGGTGGAGTTGGTGAAGGTGGTGGTGGTGGTGTGGTGGTGGTGGAGGTGGTGGTGTGTCAAGGTTGGTGGTGTGGTGGTGGTGGGGGTGGTGGGGGTGGTGGTGGTGGAGGTGCTGATGGTGGTGGTGGAGGTGTTGATGGTGGTGGTGGAGGTGGTGGTGGTGGTGGTGGAGGTGGTGGTGGAGTTGGTGAAGGTGGTGGTGGTGGTGTGGTGGTGGTGGTGATGGTGGTGGAGGTGGTGGTGTAGTTGGTGAAGGTGGTGGTAATTGTAGCCACAGCTTTCTTATACCAAACAACAAGCCACCTTTTTGGCTTGTGGGAGCAGTCAGTCTGCCGCGTGTTTGAGGCAAGGCCCTCATTATAATCAATATTCTCAGAAATGTCCCCCCCAATATATTGGTGTAGAAAAGAATGCTTGGTATGCCTCAGTATGTGAATAACGACAACAACTTGCCCGAGTTCATACAAATCAATGGGTAGATTTCTAAATAGGGTTCGTATTCTTAGGTTTTTCGTTAAAGTCGCCACGTAGGTAAAAAAAATTAATAAAATTAAAATAAAATAAAAATCACGACGTTTCGGAGGCAACACAAGCTTCCGTCTTCAGGTGGAACCGTCACAGCCACGACAGCTGCATCAAGTAAATGAGAGATTGCAAGAGCTACCACTCCGTATGTTTAATGGTTGAGGGGGGTGGGGAAGGGCCAGGAATGGCCCACTTTTTATGAATATGGTAAGGTGCGGCTTAAGATTATGAATAGGCTGCATCACAAAAGACTGAGCCTTTATTATGGAAAGGTTCGGTTTGTGACTACGCCTGGCCTGCATAACAAAAGTGTGAAAAAAGAAAGCTTATAACCTGGTAGAAAGCTACTAAACATGGTAAAACAAAACTGGCTGTCTTATCAGTAACCTGTAATAGTTTTCTGTCAAATAAGATGTTAAAGTCTCCCATAGACTTCAATGTTAAATCCTCCCATAGACTTCAATGTTAAAGTCTCCCATAGACTTCAATGTTAAATCCTCCCATAGACTTCAATGTTAAATCCTCCCATAGACTTCAATGTTAAATCCTCCCATAGACTTCAATGTTAAAGTCTCCCATAGACTTCAATGTTAAATCCTCCCATAGACTTCAATGTTAAAGTCTCCCATAGACTTCAATGTTAAATCCTCCCATAGACTTCAATGTTAAATCCTCCCATAGACTTCAATGTTAAAGTCTCCCATAGACTCCAATGTTAAATCCTCCCATAGACTTCAATGTTAAATCCTCCCATAGACTTCAATGTTAAATCCTCCCATAGACTTCAATGTTAAATCCTCCCATAGACTTCAATGTTAAATCCTCCCATAGACTTCGATGTTAAATCCTCCCATAGACTTCGATGTTAAATCCTCCCATAGACTTCAATGTTAAATCCTCCCATAGACTTCGATGTTAAATCCTCCCATAGACTTCGATGTTAAATCCTCCCATAGACTTCAATGTTAAATCCTCCCATAGACTTCAATGTTAAATCCTCCCATAGACTTCGATGTTAAAGTCTCCCATAGACTTCAATGTTAAATCCTCCCATAGACTTCGATGTTAAATCCTCCCATAGACTTCAATGTTAAATCCTCCCATAGACTTCAATGTTAAATCCTCCCATAGACTTCGATGTTAAAGTCTCCCATAGACTTCAATGTTAAATCCTCCCATAGACTTCAATGTTCAAGTCTCCCATAGACTTCAATGTTAAATCCTCCCATAGACTTCAATGTTAAATCCTCCCATAGACTTCAATGTTAAATCCTCCCATAGACTTCGATGTTAAATCCTCCCATAGACTTCAATGTTAAATCCTCCCATAGACTTCAATGTTAAATCCTCCCATAGACTTCAATGTTCAAGTCTCCCATAGACTTCAATGTTAAATCCTCCCATAGACTTCAATGTTAAATCCTCCCATAGACTTCAATGTTAAATCCTCCCATAGACTTCAATGTTAAATCCTCCCATAGACTTCAATGTTAAATCCTCCCATAGACTTCAATGTTAAATCCTCCCATAGACTTCAATGTTCAAGTCTCCCATAGACTTCAATGTTAAATCCTCCCATAGACTTCAATGTTAAATCCTCCCATAGACTTCAATGTTAAATCCTCCCATAGACTTCGATGTTAAATCCTCCCATAGACTTCGATGTTAAATCCTCCCATAGACTTCAATGTTAAATCCTCCCATAGACTTCAATGTTCAAGTCTCCCATAGACTTCAATGTTAAATCCTCCCATAGACTTCGATGTTAAATCCTCCCATAGACTTCAATGTTAAATCCTCCCATAGACTTCAATGTTAAATCCTCCCATAGACTTCGATGTTAAAGTCTCCCATAGACTTCAATGTTAAATCCTCCCATAGACTTCGATGTTAAATCCTCGCATAGACTTCAATGTTAAATCCTCCCATAGACTTCAATGTTAAATCCTCCCATAGACTTCAATGTTCAAGTCTCCCATAGACTTCAATGTTAAATCCTCCCATAGACTTCAATGTTAAATCCTCCCATAGACTTCAATGTTAAATCCTCCCATAGACTTCAATGTTAAATCCTCCCATAGACTTCAATGTTAAATCCTCCCATAGACTTCAATGTTAAATCCTCCCATAGACTTCAATGTTAAATCCTCCCATAGACTTCAATGTTCAAGTCTCCCATAGACTTCAATGTTAAATCCTCCCATAGACTTCAATGTTAAATCCTCCCATAGACTTCAATGTTAAATCCTCCCATAGACTTCAATGTTAAATCCTCCCATAGACTTCGATGTTAAATCCTCCCATAGACTTCAATGTTAAATCCTCCCATAGACTTCAATGTTAAATCCTCCCATAGACTTCAATGTTCAAGTCTCCCATAGACTTCAATGTTAAATCCTCCCATAGACTTCAATGTTAAATCCTCCCATAGACTTCAATGTTAAATCCTCCCATAGACTTCAATGTTAAATCCTCCCATAGACTTCAATGTTAAATCCTCCCATAGACTTCGATGTTAAAGTCTCCCATAGACTTCAATGTTAAATCCTCCCATAGACTTCAATGTTAAATCCTCCCATAGACTTCAATGTTAAATCCTCCCATAGACTTCAATGTTAAATCCTCCCATAGACTTCAATGTTCAAGTCTCCCATAGATAATTGTTTTTTTACCCTTCTATCTGGCAACAAAACTGACACCTTTTTGCAAGGAGTTATGTTTACATTAACCACGACAATTGCAGGTGGCAGCATCAGCAGCAGCATCATCATCATCATCAGCAGCAGGGCAGCAGCTGCAGCAGCAGCAGCAGCAGCAGCTGGCGATGGGCTCCCACAAGGCAGCTGTGTCTTTCACCGTCACCACCACCGCCACCACCACTCTGAGCCCCGGTGGTGGTGGTGGCGGTGGTGGCGGTGGTGGCGCCGTGAGCCAGGGGGGGGCCGCCCTGAAGGGGGGCCCGCTGCCCCCTGCCGCTGGGGGGGGGGGCGGTGACTGTGGGGGGCCCCCAAGGGCTTCCCACTCAGCTGCAGCTCGCACAGGTAGAGACACACAGACAGGTAGACACACACAGGTACACACATAGACACACACACAGGTAGACACACACTTAGACACTCACTCAGATAGACACACAGGTAGAGACACACACACACAGGTAGACACACACAGGTACACACATAGACACACACACAGGTAGACACACACACAGGTAGATAGACAGGTAGAGACACACACACACAGGTAGAGACACACACAGGTAGACACACAGATAGGCAGGTAGACACTCACTCACTCACTCAGACATTCACTCACTCAGACACTCACTCAGACACTCAGTCACTCAGACACTCACTCAGTCACTCAGACACTCACTCACTCAGACACTCACTCACTCAGACACTCACTCAGACACTCACTCACTCAGACACTCACTCAGTCACTCAGACACTCAATCACTCAGACACTCACTCAGACACTCACTCACTCAGACACTCACTCACTCACTCAGACACTCACTCACTCAGACACTCACTCAGACACTCACTCACTCAGACACTCACTCAGTCACTCAGACACTCAATCACTCAGACACTCAGACACTCTGATAGACACTCACTCACTCAGACACTCACTCAGTCACTCAGACACTCAATCACTCAGACACTCAGACACTCAGATAGACACTCACTCACTCAGACACTCACTCAGACACTCACTCACTCAGACACTCACTCAGTCACTCAGACACTCAATCACTCAGACACTCAGACACTCAGATAGACACTCACTCACTCAGACACTCACTCAGACACTCACTCACTCAGACACTCACTCAGTCACTCAGACACTCAATCACTCAGACACTCAGACACTCAGATAGACACTCACTCACTCAGACACTCACTCAGTCACTCAGACACTCACTCACTCAGACACTCACTCACTCAGACACTCACTCACTCAGACACTCACTCAGACACTCACTCACTCAGACACTCACTCAGACACTCACTCACTCAGACACTCACTCACTCAGACACTCACTCACTCAGACACTCACTCAGACACTCACTCACTCAGACACTCACTCACTCAGACACTCACTCAGACACTCACTCACTCAGACACTCACTCAGACACTCACTCAGACACTCACTCACTCAGACACTCACTCAGACACTCAGACACTCAGATAGTCACTCACTCACTCAGACACTCACTCAGACACTCACTCACTCAGACACTCACTCAGACACTCACTCACTCAGACACTCACTCACTCAGACACTCACTCAGACACTCACTCACTCAGACACTCACTCAGACACTCAGACACTCAGATAGACACTCACTCACTCAGACACTCACTCAGACACTCACTCACTCAGACACGCACTCACTCAGACACTCACTCAGACACTCACTCACTCAGACACTCACTCACACCTAGACACTCTCCCCCGTGTCTCTCCCCGTGTCTCCCCCCGTGTCTCCCCGTATCTCCCCCCGTGTCTCTCCCCGTGTCTCCCCCGTGTGTCTCTGCCCATGTCTCCCCCCGTGTCTCTGCCCATGTCTCCCCCCGTGTCTCCCCCCGTGTCTCCCCCCGTGTCTCTCCCCGTATCTCTCCCCGTGTCTCCCCCCGTGTCTTTCCCCGTGTCTCCCCCCGTGTCTCTCCCTGTATCTCCCCCCGTGTCTCTCCCCGTGTCTCCCCCCGTGTCTCTCCCTGTATCTCACCCCGTGCCTCACCCCGTGTCTCCCCGTGTCTCTCCGTGTCTCCCGTGTCTCACCCCGTGTCTCACCCCGTGTCTCCCCGTGTCACCCCGTGTCTCACCCCGTGTCTCCCCGTGTCACCCCGTGTCTCACCCCGTGTCTCCCCGTGTCTCTCCGTGTCTCACCCCGTGTCTCCCCGTGTCTCACCCCGTGTCTCACCCCGTGTCTCCCCGTGTCACCCCGTGTCTCCGCGTGTCCCCCGTGTCTCACCCCGTGTCTCCCCGTGTCTCTCCGTGTCTCTCCGTGTCTCCGCGTGTCTCCCCGTGTCTCCCCGTGTCTCCCCGTGTCTTTCCGTGTCTCTCCGTGTCTCCCCGTGTCTCTCCGTGTCTCTCCGTGTCTCCCCGTGTCCCCCGTGTCTCACCCCGTGTCTCCCCGTGTCTCCCCGTGTCTCACCCCGTGTCTCCCCGTGTCTCACCCCGTGTCTCCCCGTGTCTCACCCCGTGTCTCCCCGTGTCTCCGCGTGTCTCCCCGTGTCTCACCCCGTGTCTCCCCGTGTCTCAC
Organism: Lampetra fluviatilis; assembly: GCF_964198595.1. Lineage (NCBI taxonomy): Eukaryota > Metazoa > Chordata > Hyperoartia > Petromyzontiformes > Petromyzontidae > Lampetra > Lampetra fluviatilis. The sequence continues at coordinate 45,178 of NW_027621337.1, read as the reverse complement.
CCCGTGTCTCCCCGTGTCTCCCCGTGTCCCCCGTGTCTCACCCCGTGTCTCCCCGTGTCTCTCCGTGTCTCCCCGTGTCCCCCGTGTCTCACCCCGTGTCTCCCCGTGTCTCTCCGTGTCTCTCCGTGTCTCCCCGTGTCTCCCCGTGTCTCCCCGTGTCTCTCCGTGTCTCCCCGTGTCCCCCGTGTCTCCCCGTGTCCCCCGTGTCTCACCCCGTGTCTCCCCGTGTCTCTCCGTGTCTCTCCGTGTCTCTCCGTGTCTCCCCGTGTCCCCCGTGTCTCACCCCGTGTCTCTCCGTGTCTCCCCGTGTCCCCCGTGTCTCACCCCGTGTCTCTCCGTGTCTCCCCGTGTCCCCCGTGTCTCCCCGTGTCCCCCGTGTCTCACCCCGTGTCTCCCCGTGTCTCTCCGTGTCTCTCCGTGTCTCTCCGTGTCTCCCCGTGTCCCCCGTGTCTCACCCCGTGTCTCCCCGTGTCTCTCCGTGTCTCCCCGTGTCTCTCCGTGTCTCCCCGTGTCCCCCGTGTCTCACCCCGTGTCTCCCCGTGTCTCCCCGTGTCTCCCCGTGTCTCTCCCCGTGTCTCTCCGTGTCTCTCCGTGTCTCCGCGTGTCTCCCGTGTCTCCCGTGTCTCACCCCGTGTCTCTCCGTGTCTCCGCGTGTCTCCCCGTGTCTCCCCGTGTCTCTCCCCGTGTCTCCCCGTGTCTCCCCGTGTCTCTCCGTGTCTCTCCGTGTCTCCGCGTGTCTCCCGTGTCTCCCGTGTCTCACCCCGTGTCTCTCCGTGTCTCTCCGTGTCTCCCCGTGTCTCCCGTGTCTCACCCCGTGTCTCCCCGTGTCTCCCCGTGTCTCCCCGTGTCTCCCCGTGTCTCCCCGTGTCCCCCGTGTCTCACCCCGTGTCTCCCCGTGTCTCTCCGTGTCTCCCCGTGTCTCCCCGTGTCTCCCCGTGTCTCCCCGTGTCCCCCGTGTCTCACCCCGTGTCTCTCCGTGTCTCCCCGTGTCCCCCGTGTCTCACCCCGTGTCTCCCCGTGTCTCCCCGTGTCTCCCCGTGTCTCCCCGTGTCTCCCCGTGTCTCCCCGTGTCCCCCGTGTCTCACCCCGTGTCTCTCCGTGTCTCCCCGTGTCCCCCGTGTCTCACCCCGTGTCTCTCCGTGTCTCCCCGTGTCTCCCCGTGTCTCCCCGTGTCCCCCGTGTCTCACCCCGTGTCTCCCCGTGTCCCCCGTGTCTCACCCCGTGTCTCCCCGTGTCTCCGCGTGTCTCCCCGTGTCTCACCCCGTGTCTCCCCGTGTCTCCCCGTGTCCCCCGTGTCTCACCCCGTGTCTCTCCGTGTCTCCGCGTGTCTCCCCGTGTCTCACCCCGTGTCTCCCCGTGTCTCCCCGTGTCCCCCGTGTCTCACCCCGTGTCTCCCCGTGTCTCTCCGTGTCTCCGCGTGTCTCCCCGTGTCTCCCCGTGTCTCCCCGTGTCTCCCCGTGTCTCCCCGTGTCTCCCCGTGTCCCCCGTGTCTCACCCCGTGTCTCTCCGTGTCTCCCCGTGTCCCCCGTGTCTCACCCCGTGTCTCCCCGTGTCTCCCCGTGTCTCCCCGTGTCTCCCCGTGTCCCCCGTGTCTCACCCCGTGTCTCCCCGTGTCTCACCCCGTGTCTCCCCGTGTCTCCCCGTGTCTCCCCGTGTCCCCCGTGTCTCACCCCGTGTCTCCCCGTGTCTCACCCCGTGTCTCACCCCGTGTCCCCCGTGTCTCACCCCGTGTCTCCGCGTGTCTCTCCGTGTCTCCCCGTGTCCCCCGTGTCTCACCCCGTGTCTCCCCGTGTCTCACCCCGTGTCTCCCCGTGTCTCCCCGTGTCTCCGCGTGTCTCCCCGTGTCTCACCCCGTGTCTCCCCGTGTCTCCCCGTGTCCCCCGTGTCTCACCCCGTGTCTCTCCGTGTCTCCGCGTGTCTCCCCGTGTCTCACCCCGTGTCTCCCTGTGTCTCCCCGTGTCCCCCGTGTCTCACCCCGTGTCTCCCCGTGTCTCTCCGTGTCTCTCCGTGTCTCCGCGTGTCTCCCCGTGTCTCTCCGTGTCTCCGCGTGTCTCCCCGTGTCTCACCCCGTGTCTCCCCGTGTCTCCCCGTGTCTCCCCGTGTCTCCCCGTGTCTCCCCGTGTCTCCCCGTGTCTCCCGTGTCTCACCCCGTGTCTCACCGTGTCTCCCCGTGTCCCCCGTGTCTCACCCCGTGTCTCCCCGTGTCTCCCCGTGTCTCCCCGTGTCCCCCGTGTCTCACCCCGTGTCTCTCCGTGTCTCCCCGTGTCTCCCCGTGTCTCCCCGTGTCTCCCCGTGTCTCCCCGTGTCCCCCGTGTCTCACCCCGTGTCTCCCCGTGTCTCACCCCGTGTCTCCCCGTGTCTCCCCGTGTCCCCCGTGTCTCACCCCGTGTCTCCCCGTGTCTCACCCCGTGTCTCACCCCGTGTCCCCCGTGTCTCACCCCGTGTCTCCGCGTGTCTCTCCGTGTCTCCCCGTGTCTCCCGTGTCTCACCCCGTGTCTCCCCGTGTCTCCCGTGTCTCACCCCGTGTCTCCCCGTGTCTCTCCGTGTCTCCCCGTGTCTCCCCGTGTCTCCCCGTGTCCCCCGTGTCTCACCCCGTGTCTCTCCGTGTCTCCCCGTGTCCCCCGTGTCTCACCCCGTGTCTCCCCGTGTCTCCCCGTGTCTCCCCGTGTCCCCCGTGTCTCACCCCGTGTCTCCCCGTGTCTCACCCCGTGTCTCCCCGTGTCTCCCCGTGTCCCCCGTGTCTCACCCCGTGTCTCCCCGTGTCTCACCCCGTGTCTCACCCCGTGTCCCCCGTGTCTCACCCCGTGTCTCCGCGTGTCTCTCCGTGTCTCCCCGTGTCTCCCGTGTCTCACCCCGTGTCTCCCCGTGTCTCCCGTGTCTCACCCCGTGTCTCCCCGTGTCTCACCCCGTGTCTCCCCGTGTCTCACCCCGTGTCCCCCGTGTCTCACCCCGTGTCTCCGCGTGTCTCTCCGTGTCTCCCCGTGTCTCCCGTGTCTCACCCCGTGTCTCCCCGTGTCTCCTGTGTCTCACCCCGTGTCTCCCCGTGTCTCACCCCGTGTCTCCGCGTGTCTCACCCCGTGTCTCACCCCGTGTCTCCCGTGTCTCACCCCGTGTCTCCCCGTGTCTCACCCCGTGTCTCCCCGTGTCTCACCCCGTGTCTCCCCGTGTCTCACCCCGTGTCTCACCCCGTGTCCCCCGTGTCTCACCCCGTGTCTCCGCGTGTCTCTCCGTGTCTCCCCGTGTCTCCCGTGTCTCACCCCGTGTCTCCCCGTGTCTCCCGTGTCTCACCCCGTGTCTCCCCGTGTCTCACCCCGTGTCTCCCCGTGTCTCACCCCGTGTCCCCCGTGTCTCACCCCGTGTCTCCGCGTGTCTCACCCCGTGTCTCACCCCGTGTCTCACCCCGTGTCCCCCGTGTCTCACCCCGTGTCTCCCCGTGTCTCACCCCGTGTCTCCCCGTGTCTCACCCCGTGTCCCCCGTGTCTCACCCCGTGTCTCCCCGTGTCTCACCCCGTGTCTCACCCCGTGTCTCACCCCGTGTCCCCCGTGTCTCACCCCGTGTCTCCGCGTGTCTCTCCGTGTCTCCCCGTGTCTCCCGTGTCTCACCCCGTGTCTCCCCGTGTCTCCCGTGTCTCACCCCGTGTCTCCCCGTGTCTCACCCCGTGTCTCCGCGTGTCTCACCCCGTGTCTCACCCCGTGTCTCCCCGTGTCTCCCGTGTCTCACCCCGTGTCTCCCCGTGTCTCACCCCGTGTCTCCGCGTGTCTCTCCGTGTCTCCCCGTGTCTCCCGTGTCTCACCCCGTGTCTCCGCGTGTCTCCCCGTGTCTCACCCCGTGTCTCACCCCGTGTCTCTCCGTGTCTCCCCGTGTCTCCCGTGTCTCACCCCGTGTCTCCGCGTGTCTCCCCGTGTCTCCAGGTCTCCAAGTTGTCTCAGCAGGCTGCTATGCTCCAACTGGTGTCTGCATCGACTCAGCACGTAAGTCCGCACACAGACAAAGCTCCCCCAGGTAGCCTCTAGCAGGGCTGCAGGGGCAAGTGCTGTTAGTAGCAGCAGTGTCTGTGCTACACACACAGACACAGACAAAGCTCCCCCAGGTAGCCTCTAGCAGGGCTGCAGGGGCAAGTGCTGTTCGCTAGTGAATAGCAGCAGCAGTGTCTATGTACTACACACACCACACACAGACAAAGCTCCCCCAGGTAGCCTCTAGCAGGGCTGCAGGGGCAAGTGCTGTTAGTAGCAGCAGTGTCTATGTACTACACACACCACGCACAGACAAAGCTCCCCCAGGTAGCCTCTAGCAGGGCTGCAGGGGCAAGTGCTGTTAGTAGCAGCAGTGTCTGTGCTACACACACAGACACAGACAAAGCTCCCCCAGGTAGCCTCTAGCAGGGCTGCAGGGGCAAGTGCTGTTAGCTAGTGAATAGCAGCAGCAGTGTCTATGTACTACACACACCACACACAGACAAAGCTCCCCCAGGTAGCCTCTAGCAGGGCTGCAGGGGCAAGTGCTGTTAGTAGCAGCAGTGTCTATGTACTACACACACCACGCACAGACAAAGCTCCCCCAGGTAGCCTCTAGCAGGGCTGCAGGGGCAAGTGCTGTTAGTAGCAGCAGTGTCTGTGCTACACACACAGACACAGACAAAGCTCCCCCAGGTAGCCTCTAGCAGGGCTGCAGGGGCAAGTGCTGTTAGTAGCAGCAGTGTCTGTGCTACACACACAGACACAGACAAAGCTCCCCCAGGTAGCCTCTAGCAGGGCTGCAGGGGCAAGTGCTGTTAGCTAGTGAATAGCAGCAGCAGTGTCTATGTACTACACACACCACACACAGACAAAGCTCCCCCAGGTAGCCTCTAGCAGGGCTGCAGGGGCAAGTGCTGTTAGTAGCAGCAGTGTCTGTGCTACACACACAGACACAGACAAAGCTCCCCCAGGTAGCCTCTAGCAGGGCTGCAGGGGCAAGTGCTGTTAGTAGCAGCAGTGTCTGTGCTACACACACAGACACAGACAAAGCTCCCCCAGGTAGCCTCTAGCAGGGCTGCAGGGGCAAGTGCTGTTAGCTAGTGAATAGCAGCAGCAGTGTCTATGTACTACACACACCACACACAGACAAAGCTCCCCCAGGTAGCCTCTAGCAGGGCTGCAGGGGCAAGTGCTGTTAGTAGCAGCAGTGTCTGTGCTACACACACAGACACAGACAAAGCTCCCCCAGGTAGCCTCTAGCAGGGCTGCAGGGGCAAGTGCTGTTAGCTAGTGAATAGCAGCAGCAGTGTCTATGTACTACACACACCACACACAGACAAAGCTCCCCCAGGTAGCCTCTAGCAGGGCTGCAGGGGCAAGTGCTGTTAGCTAGTGAATAGCAGCAGCAGTGTCTATGTACTACACACACCACACACAGACAAAGCTCCCCCAGGTAGCCTCTAGCAGGGCTGCAGGGGCAAGTGCTGTTAGCTAGTGAATAGCAGCAGCAGTGTCTATGTACTACACACACCACGCACAGACAAAGCTCCCCCAGGTAGCCTCTAGCAGGGCTGTAGGGGCAAGTGCTGTTAGCTAGTGAATAGCAGCAGCAGTGTCTATGTACTACACACACCACACACAGACAAAGCTCCCCCAGGTAGCCTCTAGCAGGGCTGTAGGGGCAAGTGCTGCTAGTAGCAGCAGTGTCTGTGTGCTACACACACCACACACAGACAAAGCTCCCCCAGGTAGCCTCTGGCAGGGCTGCAGGGGCAAGTGCTGTTAGTAGCAGCAGTGTCTATGTACTACACACACCACGCACAGACAAAGCTCCCCCAGGTAGCCTCTGGCAGGGCTGCAGGGGCAAGTGCTGTTAGTAGCAGCAGTGTCTATGTACTACACACACCACACACAGACAAAGCTCCCCCAGGTAGCCTCTAGCAGGGCTGCAGGGGCAAGTGCTGTTAGTAGCAGCAGTGTCTATGTACTACACACACCACACACAGACAAAGCTCCCCCAGGTAGCCTCTAGCAGGGCTGCAGGGGCAAGTGCTGTTAGTAGCAGCAGTGTCTATGTACTACACACACCACACACAGACAAAGCTCCCCCAGGTAGCCTCTGGCAGGGCTGCAGGGGCAAGTGCTGCTAGTAGCAGCAGTGTCTATGTGCTACACACACCACACACAGACAAAGCTCCCCCAGGTAGCCTCTAGCAGGGCTGCAGGGGCAAGTGCTGTTAGTAGCAGCAGTGTCTATGTACTACACACACCACGCACAGACAAAGCTCCCCCAGGTAGCCTCTGGCAGGGCTGCAGGGGCAAGTGCTGTTAGTAGCAGCAGTGTCTATGTACTACACACACCACACACAGACAAAGCTCCCCCAGGTAGCCTCTGGCAGGGCTGCAGGGGCAAGTGCTGCTAGTAGCAGCAGTGTCTATGTGCTACACACACCACGCACAGACAAAGCTCCCCCAGGTAGCCTCTGGCAGGGCTGCAGGGGCAAGTGCTGTTAGTAGCAGCAGTGTCTGTGCTACACACACCACACACAGACAAAGCTCCCCCAGGTAGCCTCTGGCAGGGCTGCAGGGGCAAGTGCTGTTAGTAGCAGCAGTGTCTATGTACTACACACACCACGCACAGACAAAGCTCCCCCAGGTAGCCTCTGGCAGGGCTGCAGGGGCAAGTGCCGTACACACAAACCAAGCTGCCCCGTGTCTCCCTCTCCTCCCCTCCCCTCCCCCACAGGGTCAGACTCACACCATCGCTCTCTCCCAGGGCTCCCAGCCTCTCATCGTCTCACACAGCCGCTCCATCCAGCAGCTCAACCAGCAGATCCTGCACGTGCAGCAGCAGCAGCAGCAGCTGCAGCAGCAGCAGCTGCAGCAGCAGCAGCTGCAACAGCAGCAGCAGCAACAGCTCATCGCCAGCCTCACACCTCCGCAGCAAATCCATACACCCCCGTTGCAGCAGCAGCAGCAGCAGCAGCAGCAGGCTGACTCTCAAGGGGCGGCGGCAACAGCAACAACGACAGCAGCTGCTACAGCTGCTACAGCTGCAGCAGCTACAGCTGCAGCAGCTACAGCTGCAGCAGCTACAGCTGCAGCAGCAGCGGCAGCAGCGCGCGTTCGTAGCAACAGCAAGTCGTGATGATGATCACTCACTCAGATCCTGCACGTGCAGCTGCAGCTACAGCAGATGCAGCAGCAGCTACATCAGCAGCTATATCAGCTGCAGCAGCAGCAGCTGCAGCAGCTGCAGCTACAACAGCTGCTGCAGCTACATCAGCTGCTGCAGTAGCAGCAGCAGCTACATCAGCTGCTGCAGCAGCAGCAGCAGCTACATCAGCTACATCAGCTGCTGCAGCAGCAGTAGCAGCAGCAGCTACATCAGCTGCTGCAGCAGCAGTAGCAGCAGCAGCAGCTACATCAGCTGCTGCAGCAGTAGCAGCTATATCAGCTGCAGCAGCAGCAGCAGTAGCAGCAGCAGCTACAGCAGCTACATCAGCAGCAGCAGCTACATCAGCAGCAGCAGCAGCAGTAGCAGCAGCAGCTACATCAGCTGCTGCAGCAGCAGTAGCAGCAGCAGCAGCTACATCAGCTGCAGCAGCAGCAGTAGCAGCAGCAGCTACATCAGCTGCTGCAGCAGTAGCAGCTATATCAGCTGCAGCAGCAGTAGCAGCAGCAGCTACAGCAGCTACATCAGCAGCAGCAGCTACATCAGCAGCAGCAGCAGCAGTAGCAGCAGCAGCTACATCAGCTGCTGCAGCAGCAGTAGCAGCAGCAGCAGCTACATCAGCTGCAGCAGCAGCAGTAGCAGCAGCAGCTACATCAGCTGCTGCAGCAGTAGCAGCTATATCAGCTGCAGCAGCAGTAGCAGCAGCAGCTACAGCAGCTACATCAGCAGCAGCAGCAGCAGTAGCAGCAGCAGCTACATCAGCAGCAGCAGCAGTAGCAGCTATATCAGCTGCAGCAGCAGCAGCAGTAGCAGCAGCAGCTACATCAGCTGCTGCAGCAGTAGCAGCTATATCAGCTGCAGCAGCAGCAGCAGTAGCAGCAGCAGCTACAGCAGCTACATCAGCAGCAGCAGCAGCAGTAGCAGCAGCAGCTATATCAGCTGCAGCAGCAGCAGTAGCAGCAGCAGCTACAGCAACTACATCAGCAGCTATATCAGCTGCAGCTGCAGCAGCTGCTGCTGCTGCAGCAGTAGCAGCTACATCAGCTGCTGCAGCAGCAGCTACAGCAGCTACATCAGCAGCTATATCAGCTGCAGCAGCAGCAGTAGCAGCAGCAGCTACATCAGCTGCAGCAGCAGCAGCAGCAGCAGCAGCTATATCAGCTGCAGCAGCAGCAGTAGCAGCAGCAGCTACAGCAGCTACATCAGCAGCTATATCAGCTGCAGCTGCAGCAGCTGCTGCTGCTGCAGCAGTAGCAGCTACATCAGCTGCTGCAGCAGCAGCTACAGCAGCTACATCAGCAGCTATATCAGCTGCAGCAGCAGCAGTAGCAGCAGCAGCTACAGCAGCTGCTGCTGTGACTTGAGGCTGCTAGTCTAGCTGGGTGGTGCACCTTGACTTTATGCTGTGTGACTGCGCTTTGTAAACTTGCAGTAGTGGTGGTAGTAGTAGTGGTGGTGGTGGTAGTAGTGGTAGCAGTAGTGGTAGTGGTGGTAGTGGTGGTAGTAGTGGTGGTAGTAGTTGTGGTGGTAGTAGTAGTGGTGGTGGTGGTTGTAGTAGTAGTGGTATTAGTGGTAGTAGTAGTAGTGGTGGTAGTAGTAGTGGTGGTAGTAGTTGTGGTGGTAGTAGTTGTGGTGGTAGTAGTGGTGGTGGTGGTTGTAGTAGTAGTGGTATTAGTAGTAGTAGTGGTAGTAGTGGTAGTGAGTGGTAGTATTAGTAGTGGTGGTAGTAGTGGTGTTAGTTGTGGTGGTGATGGTGGTTGTGGTGGTGGTGGAGGTTGTGGTGGTGGTGATGGTGGTGGAGGTGGTGATGTTGGTGGTGATGGTGGTGGAGGTGGTGATGTTGGTGGTGATGGTGGTGGTGGTGGTGGTTGTGGTGGTGGTGATGGTGGTGGAGGTGGTGATGTTGGTGGTGGTGGTGGAGGTTCTATTTTAGACGCCCATTCCACCGTGTCGTTTCCGCGGCTGCGTGGTTGTGGTTGTGGTTGTTGATTTGGTTGTGGTTGTTTTGGTTGTGGTGGTTGTTGTTGTTGCCCCTGTCCTCCGCGTCGCCCCCCCTCTCACTCCCCCCGGGGGGGCACCTGAATGCCCCCAGGGCACTGAGGTCACCTGAATGCCCTCGGGGCACTGAGGGCACCTGAATGCCCCCAGGGAAATGAGGTCACCTGAATGCCCCCGGGGCACTGAGGGCACCCGAATGCCCCCGGGGCACTGAGGGCACCCGAATGCCCCCGGGGCACTGAGGGCACCCGAATGCCCCCGGGGCACTGAGGGCACCCGAATGCCCCCGGGGCACTGAGGGCACCCGAATGCCCCCGGGGCACTGAGGCACCCGAATGCCCCCGGGGCACTGAGGGCACCCGAATGCCCCCGGGGCACCTTGACGCTGTTGAGGCGGCCACGTTGTTAAATCGGTAGCATAAATAAATAAATAAAGACGCCCTCGGTTCACTCGGCAGTGCAACGACTCCTTTGTGATGGTGGTGGTGGTGATGATGGAGGTGATGATGGAGTTGGTGGTGGAGGTGGTGGTGGTGGTGATGGTGGTGGTGATGGTTGTGGTGGTGGTATTGATGATGGAGGTGGTGGTGATGGTGGAGCTGGTGGTGATGGAGGTGGTGGTGGTTATGGTGGAGGTGATGATGGTTGTGGTGTTGGTGGTGGTGGGTGGTAGTGGTGGAGGTGATCTTGACACCGCTGGTACCACGCAGCTCCACGTCCTAAACCATATCACTCCATCTCTTCTCTAGCCCGTGTCACCCACTCAGTCACTCATTCAACCACCCACTCACTCACCCACTCGCTCATTCAACCACTCACCCACTCACCCACCCACTCACTCATTCAACCACTCACTCACCCACCCACCCACTCACTCACCCACCTACTCACCCACCCACTCGCTCATTCAACCACTCACCCACCCACCCACTCACTCACCCACCCACTCACCCACTCACTCACCCACTCATTCAACCACCCACTCACCCACTTATCCACCCATTCAACCACCCACTCACCCACTTATCCACCCATTCAACCACCCACTCACCCGTCCACCCACTCACCAACTCACCCACTCACCAACTCACCCACTCACCCACCCACGCAACCACTCACCCACCCACTCACCCACCCACTCACCCACCCACTCACCCACCCAACCACACACTCACCCACCCACTCACCCACCCACTCACCCACCCACTCACCCACTCACCCACCCACTCACTCACCCACCCACTCACCCACCCACTCACCCACCCACTCACCCACTCACTCACCCACCCACTCACCCACTCACCAACTCACCCACTCACCCACTCGCTCATTCAACCACTCACCCACTCACTCACCCACCCACCCACTCACTCACCCACCCACCCACTCACTCACTCACTCACTCACTCACCCACCCACTCGCTCATTCAACCACTCACCCACTCACTCACCCACCCACCCACTCACTCACCCACCCACTCACCCACCCACTCGCTCATTCAACCACTCACCCACTCACCCACCCACCCACTCACCCACCCACCCACTCACTCACCCACTCATTCAACCACTCACTTATCCACCCATTCAACCACCCACTCACCCATCCACCCACTCACCAACTCACCCACTCACCAACTCACCCACTCACCCACCCACGCACCCACTCACCCACCCACTCACCCACCCACCCAACCACTCACTCACCCACCCACTCACCCACTCACCCACCCACTCACCCACCCACTCACCCACCCACCCACTCACCCACCCACCCACTCACCCACCCACTCACTCACCCACCCACCCACTCACCCACTCACCCACCCACTCACCAACTCACTCACTCACCCACTTACCCACCCACTCACCCACCCACTCACCCATCCACCCACACACCCATCCACTCACCAACCCACTCACCCACCCACTCACCCACCCACGCACTCACCAACTCACCCACTCACCCACCCACTCACCCACCCACGCACTCACCAACTCACCCATCCACCCACTCACCCACCCACCCACTCACCCACCCACTCACCCACCCACTCACCCACCCACCCACTCACTCACTCACCCACCCACCCACTCACCCACTCACCCACCCACTCACCCACCCACTCACCAACTCACTCACCCACTTACCCACCCACTCACCCACCCACTCACCCATCCACCCACACACCCATCCACTCACCAACCCACTCACCCACCCACTCAGCCACCCACGCACTCACCAACTCACCCACCCACTCACCCACCCACTCACCCACCCACGCACTCACCAACTCACCCATCCACCCACTCACCCACCCACCCACTCACCCACCCACTCACCCACCCACCCACTCACCCACCCACTCACCCACCCACTCACCCACTCACCCACCCACGCACTCACCAACTCACCCACTCACTCACCCACTTACCCACTCACCCACCCACTCACCAACTCACCCACTCACTCACCCACTTACCCACCCACCCACTCACCCACCCACCCACTCACCCACTCACTCACTCACCCACCCACCCACTCACCCACCCACTCACCCACCCACCCACTCACCCACCCACTCACTCACCCACCCACTCACTCACCCACCGAGGCAGATCCTCTGGCGTGCCAGGAGTCAGAGTGACTCTGTGTGATTATCTCCATGCAAACAGACGGCGTGTTCCAAATGTCAGGACACGTTGGGACAGCCGATTGTCATACAGAACATTGTCATACAAAGTAGCTGTAGGAGGTCTGTGTCTTTATCCCGGGGCACTGAGGGCACCCGAATGCCCCCGGGGCACTGAGGGCACCCGAATGCCCCCGGGGCACTGAGGGCACCCGAATGCCCCCGAGGCACTGAGGGCACCCGAATGCCCCCGGGGCACTGAGGGCACGCGAATGCCCCCGGGGCACTGAGGGCACCCGAATGCCCCCGGGGCACTGAGGGCACCCGAATGCCCCCGGGGCACCTTGACGCTGTTGAGGCGGCCACGTTGTTAAATCGGTAGCATAAATAAATAAATAAAGACGCCCTCGGTTCACTCGGCAGTGCAACGACTCCTTTGTGATGGTGGTGGTGGTGGTGATGGTGGTGATGATGGAGGTGATGATGGAGTTGGTGGTGGTGATGATGGAGGTGATGATGGAGTTGGTGGTGGAGGTGGTGGTGGTGGTGATGAAGGTGGTGGTGATGGTGGTGGTGATGGTTGTGGTGGTGGTATTGATGATGGAGGTGGTGGTGATGGTGGAGCTGGTGGTGATGGAGGTGGTGGTGGTTATGGTGGAGGTGATGATGGTTGTGGTGTTGGTGGTGGTGGGTGGTAGTGGTGGAGGTGATCTTGACACCGCTGGTACCACGCAGCTCCACGTCCTAAACCATATCACTCCATCTCTTCTCTAGCCCGTGTCACCCACTCAGTCACTCATTCAACCACCCACTCACTCACCCACTCGCTCATTCAACCACTCACCCACTCACCCACCCACTCACTCACCCACCCACTCGCTCATTCAACCACTCACCCACTCACCCACCCACCCACTCACTCACCCACCCACTCACCCACCCACTCGCTTATTCAACCACTCACCCACCCACTCACTCACCCACCCACTCACCCACCCACTCACTCACCCACTCATTCAACCACCCACTCACCCACTTATCCACCCATTCAACCACCCACTCACCCACTTATCCACCCATTCAACCACCCACTCACCCATCCACCCACTCACCAACTCACCCACTCACCAACTCACCCACTCACCCACCCACCCACGCAACCACTCACCCACCCACTCACCCACCCACTCACCCACTCACCCACCCAACCACTCACTCACCCACCCACCCACTCACCCACCCACTCACCCACCCACTCACCCACCCACTCACCCACTCACCCACCTACTCACTCACCCACTCACCCACCCACCCACTCACCCACCCACTCACCCACCCACCCACTCACCCACTCACTCACCCACCCACTCACCCACTCACCAACTCACCCACTCACCCACCCACTCGCTCATTCAACCACTCACCCACTCACTCACCCACCCACCCACTCACCCACTCACCCACCCACCCACCCACTCACTCACTCACCCACCCACTCACCCACCCACTCGCTCATTCAACCACTCACCCACTCACTCACCCACCCACCCACTCACTCACCCACTCGCTCATTCAACCACTCACCCACTCACTCACCCACCCACCCACTCACCCACCCACTCACCCACCCACCCACTCACTCACCTACTCATTCAACCACCCACTTATCCACCCATTCAACAACCCACTCACCCACTTATCCACCCATTCAACCACCCACTCACCCATCCACCCACTCACCAACTCACCCACTCACCAACTCACCCACTCACCCACCCACGCACCCACTCACCCACCCACTCACCCACCCACCCAACCACTCACTCACCCACTCACCCACTCACTCACCCACCCACTCACCCACCCACTCACCCACCCACCCACTCACCCACCCACCCACCCACTCACCCACCCACTCACTCACCCACCCACCCACCCACTCATCCACTCACTCACCCACCCACTCACCCACTCACTCACCAACTCACCCACTCACCCACCCACTCACCCACCCACTCACCCACCCACGCACTCACCAACTCACCCATCCACCCACTCACCCACCCACCCACTCACCCACCCACTCACCCACCCACCCACTCACCCACCCACCCACCCACTCACCCACCCACTCACTCACCCACCCACCCACTCACCCACTCACCCACTCACTCACCCACCCACTCACCCACCCACTCACCCACCCACCCACTCACCCACCCACTCACCCACCCACTCACTCACCCACCCACCCACCCACTCACCCACTCACTCACCCACCCACTCACCCACCCACTCACCAACTCACTCACTCACCCACTTACCCACCCACTCACCCACCTACTCACCCATCCACCCACACACCCATCCACTCACCAACCCACTCACCCACCCACTCACCCACCCACGCACTCACCAACTCACCCACTCACCCACCCACTCACCCACCCACGCACTCACCAACTCACCCATCCACCCACTCACCCACCCACCCACTCACCCACCCACTCACCCACCCACCCACTCACCCACCCACCCACCCACTCACCCACCCACCCACCCACCCACCCACTCACCCACCCACTCACTCACCCACCCACTCACCCACTCACCCACTCACTCACCCACCCACTCACCCACCCACTCACCAACTCACTCACCCACTTACCCACCCACTCACCCACCCACTCACCCATCCACCCACACACCCATCCACTCACCAACCCACTCACCCACCCACTCACCCACGCACTCACCAACTCACCCACTCACCCACCCACTCACCCACCCACTCACCCACCCACGCACTCACCAACTCACCCATCCACCCACTCACCCACCCACCCACTCACCCACCCACCCACTCACCCACTCACCCACCCACTCACCCACCCACTCACCCACCCACTCACCCACTCACCCACCCACGCACTCACCAACTCACCCACTCACTCACCCACTTACCCACTCACCCACCCACTCACCAACTCACCCACTCACTCACCCACTTACCCACCCACCCACTCACCCATCCACCCACCCACTCACCCACCCACTCACCCACCCACTCACCCACTCACCCACCCACCCACTCACCCACCCACCCACTCACCCACCCACTCACCCACCCACTCACCCACCCACTCACCCACCCACTCACCCACTCACCCACCCACGCACTCACCAACTCACCCACTCACTCACCCACTTACCCACTCACCCACCCACTCACCAACTCACCCACTCACTCACCCACTTACCCACCCACCCACTCACCCATCCACCCATCCACTCACCAACCCACTCACCCACCCACTCACCCACCCACTCACCCACCTACCCACTCACTCACCCACCCACTCACCCACCCACCGAGGCAGATCCTCTGCGTGCCAGGTGTCAGAGTGACTCTTGTGTGATTATCTCCATGCAAACAGACGGCGTGTTCCAAATGTCAGGACACGTTGGGGTTGTTGTTGTTATACAGCCGATTGTCATACAGGACATTGTCATACAAAGTGTCTGTAGGAGGTCTGTGTCTTTATCGCGGCTGGGGAGACAAAGGCGGCCGGGCGTGGTGGTGCTGGTCACCCACCCCCCTCTGTGTGTGCCACAGTGCCGGTAGCCTTCATAGGCGCTCGCTAACAGCACTTGCCCCTACAACCCTGCTAGAGGCTACCTGGGGGAGCTTTGTCTGTGTGTGTATCATCGGTGGAGCTACTCGCTACTAGCAGCACTTGCCCCTGCAGCCCTGCTGGAGGCTACCTGGGGGAGCTTTGTCTGTGTGTGTATCATAGGCGGTGCCACTCGCTACTAGCAGCACTTGCCCCTGCAGCCCTGTTGGAGGCTACCTGGGGGAGCTTTGCCTCTATATGTGTGCTTAGCCCGGACGCAGCTCTGGCCACGCCTACCCCCAGTTCACTTCCGGCCGGGGTGTGAGGGGGGCGGGGCTTGGTGGAGTAGGGGGCGGGGCTTGGTGGGGTAGGGGAGGGGCTTGGTGGGGTAGGGGAGGGGCTTGGTGGAGTAGGGGGCGTGGCTTGGTGGGGTAGGGGAGGGGCTTGGTGGGGTAGGGGCGGGGCTTGTTAGGGTAGGGGCGGGGCTTGGTGGTGTAGGGGGCGGGGCTTGGTGGGGTAGGGGGCGGGGCTTGGTGGGTGAGGGGGAGGGGCTTGGTGGGGTAGGGGCGGGGCTTGGTGGTGTAGGGGACGGGGCTTGGTGGGTGAGGGGGAGGGGCTTGGTGGGGTAGGGGCTTGGTGGTGTAGGGGGCGGGGCTTGGTGAGGGGGAGGGGCTTGTGGAGTAGGGGGCGGGGCTTGGTGGGGTAGTAGGAGGGGCTTATGATCACCACCATCACTACTATCCCCATCACCACTACTACCATCATCATCATCGACACCATCATAGCCGGGTAGGACATGTGTGTGTGTCTGTGTGTGTGTGTCTTTGTGTGTGTCTGTGTGTGTGTGTCTGTGTGTGTGTCTGTGTGTGTGTGTGTCTGTCTGTGTGTGTGTCTGTGTGTGTGTCTGTGTGTGTGTGTCTGTGTGTGTGTGTCTGTGTGTGTGTCTGTGTGTGTGTGTGTCTGTGTGTGTGTCTGTCTGTGTGTGTGTCTGTGTGTGTGTCTGTGTGTGTGTGTCTGTGTGTGTGTGTGTCTGTGTGTGTGTGTCTGTGTGTGTGTGTGTGTCTGTGTGTGTGTCTGTGTGTGTGTGTGTCTGTGTGTGTGTGTCTGTGTCTGTGTGTGTCTGTGTGTGTGTCTGTGTGTGTGTGTGTCTGTGTGTGTGTCTGTGTGTGTGTCTGTGTGTTTGTCTGTGTGTGTGTCTAAGGCGTGCCACAGTTCTGGCCTTCATAGGCGCTGCTACTCGCCACTACTAACCGCACTTGGCCCTACAGCCCAGCTAGAGGCTACCTGGGGGACCTTTGTGTTTGTTTATGCCAGTGCGTGTGCTTTGATTACGTGTGTCTGTGTGTGTGACTGTGTGTGTGTCTGTGTGTGTGTGTCTGTGTGTGTGTGTGTCTGTGTGTGTGTGCTTTGATTGTGTGTGACCGAGTATGTGTGTGTGTGTCTGTGTGTGTGTGTCTGTGTGTGTGTGTCTGTGTGTGTGTCTGTGTGTGTGTGTGTGTCTGTGTGTGTGTGTCTGTGTGTGTGTGTCTGTGTGTGTGTGTCTGTGTGTGTGTGTGTCTGTGTGTGTGTGTCTGTGTGTACCGGAAAAACAACCTCCTACCTCCTCGCGGTGCCGGACGGGCAACACTGTCGTGGACATTGCTGTGTGGGGAGGGCCAATTCCAATTGGCCTCTCCCCTCATGGCGTCTGTGACCACCACAGTGGCTAAACGGGGGCTCTGGAGGGGCTGGTAACCCCTCCACCTTCAATTAATTACCACGAGACGTCGAAAACATCTAATAAATAAGCTTGTGCCGGAGGCCCCGGGGGGACAGGCGTCTATGACGTCTCCTGGCCAAACCCCAATTGGCGGAGCCAGGAGATTGAATCTTCACCCTCGGGGCTCCTCCAGAAACAACGAAAAGCCACTTCGTGTGGCCACGTGGAATGTTAGAACGCTCACTGCGGAGGAGAGGCTGCCACTCCTCTGTCAGGAGCTGGACCGGTACCGCCTGGATCTCTGTAGGTCTCTATGGGTCTCTGTGTGTCTCTGTGTGTCTCTGTGTGTCTCTGTGGGTCTATGTGGGTCTCTGTGGGTCTCTATGGGTCTCTGTGGGTCTCTATGGGTCTCTGTGAATCTCTGTGTGTCTCTATGGGTCTCTGTGGGTCTCTATGGGTCTCTGTGGGTCTCTATGAGTCTCTGTGGGTCTCTGCGTGTCTCTATGGGTCTCTCTGGGTCTCTGTGGGTCTCTGTGTGTCTCTGTGGGTCTCTGTGTGTGTGAGTCTCTGTGGGTCTCGATGAGTATGGGTCTCTATGGGTCTCTGTGGGTCTCTATGGGTCTCTGTGTGTCTCTGTGGGTCTATGTGGGTCTCTATGGGTCTTTATGGGTCTCTGTGGGTCTCTGTGGGTCTCTATGGGTCTCTGTGGGTGTCTATGGGTCTCTGTGGGTCTCTCTCTCGGTCTCTGTGGGTCTCTGTGGATCTGTATGGGTCTCTGTGTGTCTCTGTGGGTCTCTGTGTGTTTCTGTGGGTCTCTATGGGTCTCTATGGGTCTCTGTGGATCTCTATGGGTTTCTGTGGGTCTCTATGGGTCTCTGTGGGTCTCTGTGGGTCTCTGTGTGTCTCTGTGTGTCTCTGTGTGTCTCTATGGGTCTCTGTGTGTCTCTGTGGGTCTCTGTGGGTCTCTGTGGGTCTCTGTGTGTCTCTGTGTGTCTCTATGGGTCTCTGTGGGTCTCTGTGTGTCTCTGTGGGTCTCTGTGTGTCTCTATGGGTCTCTATGGGTCTCTGTGGGTCTCTGTGGGTCTCTGTGTGTCTCTATGGGTCTCTGTGTGTCTCTGTGTCTCTATGGGTCTCTATGGGTCTCTGTGGGTCTCTATGGGTCTCTGTGGGTCTCTGTGTGTCTCTGTGGGTCTCTGTGTGTCTCTATGGGTCTCTGTGTGTCTCTGTGTCTCTATGGGTCTCTGTGTGTCTCTGTGTGTCTCTATGGGTCTCTGTGGGTCTCTGTGTGTCTCTGTGGGTCTCTGTGTGTCTCTATGGGTCTCTATGGGTCTCTGTGGGTCTCTGTGGGTCTCTGTGTGTCTCTATGGGTCTCTGTGTGTCTCTGTGTCTCTATGGGTCTCTATGGGTCTCTGTGGGTCTCTATGGGTCTCTGTGGGTCTCTGTGGGTCTCTGTGTGTCTCTATGGGTCTCTGTGGGTCTCTATGGGTCTCTATGGGTCTCTGTGGGTCTCTATGGGTCTCTGTGTGTCTCTGTGGGTCTCTGTGGGTCTCTGTGGGTCTCTATGGGTCTCTGTGGGTCTCTATGGGTCTCTATGGGTCTCTGTGTGTCTCTATGGGTCTCTGTGGGTCTCTATGGGTTTCTGTGGGTCTCTATGGGTTTCTGTGGGTCTCTGTGGGTCTCTATGGGTCTCTGTGGGTCTCTATGGGTCTCTGTGGGTTTCTATGGGTCTCTATGCGTTCAGATTATCCCCAACGACACCTTTGGGGCCGTCCATAAATGACGTCACGCGATTTTGGACGATTTCAACCCCCCCCCCCTCAAACATGACGTCACAAAGCTCTGCCCCCCCCCCAAAAAAATAAAACATGCTTCAAATCGCTTTAAACTATTGTCATTGTAGTGCGTATTTAATGTGGCGCTGCACTCTGCTGTTGTAGGAGAAAACATTTATTAAAAAGTCTATTTAATTAAGTAGTACGATTTAAAGCTTTCGTGACTGCAGGGATTCATCTTCTTGGTTCTTTCGGTAAAGTCGTCACGTAGAAGGGAAATAATAAAATAATAAAAACTAAACATACTAAAATAATAAAAATAAAACATAATAACATTTCGATTTAAAGCTTTCGTGACTGCAGGGATTCATCTTCTTGGTTATTTCGGTAAAGTCACGTAGAAGGGAAATAATAAAATGATAAAAATAAAACATAATAAAATACAATTCTCACGACGTTTCGGCCACAACGCAAGCAGCCGTCCTCAGGTGAAGAACAGGTCTGTCGGGGAGACAGCGTCTGAATGTCTTTCCGACAGACCTGTTCTTCACCTGAGGACGGCTGCTTGCGTTGTGGCCGAAACGTCGTGAGAATTGTATTTTATTATGTTTTATTTTTATCATTTTATTATTTCCCTTCTACGTGACGACTTTACCGAAAGAACCGAGAAGATAAGTAGAATGTGTTGTCTATATTGATTTAAAGTTGCCCATTTTTACGTGACGTCACATTCCTCAAACCCCTCGTCACACGTTGTCACAAATGTCTGACCCCACCCACCCCTCCCCCCAGGTGCGTGACGTCATTTATGGGCGCCCCCTTTAACCATTAACGCGATCTCACCCCAAACAAACAAACCCTCTCTATTGTAGGATGATATTGCTTGCGAAAGACCCCCACTACCAGCTGTTACACACGGACACAGCTACGCAGTTTGACCCCGCGGGGTCAACATCAGGGTAGGAGCCATTGTAGACACGGCGGCCATTGAAGACACGGCGGCCATTGAAGACACGGCGGCCATTGAAGACACGGCGGCCATTGGAGACACGGCGGCCATTGGAGACACGGCGGCCATTGAAGACGCGGCGGCCATTGTAGACACGGCGGCCATTGTAGACGCGGCGGCCATTGTAGACGCGGCGGCCATTGGTGACACGGCGGCCATTGTAGACGCGGCGGCCATTGTAGACGCGGCGGCCATTGGAGACACGGCGGCCATTGTAGACGCGGCGGCCATTGGAGACACGGCGGCCATTGTAGACGCGGCGGCCATTGTAGACACGGCGGCCATTGGTGACACGGCGGCCATTGTAGACGCGGCGGCCATTGGAGACACGGCGGCCATTGTAGACGCGGCGGCCATTGTAGACACGGCGGCCATTGTAGACGCGGCGGCCATTGTAGACACGGCGGCCATTGGTGACACGGCGGCCATTGTAGACGCGGCGGCCATTGTAGACGCGGCGGCCATTGGAGACACGGCGGCCATTGTAGACGCGGCGGCCATTGGAGACACGGCGGCCATTGAAGACGCGGCGGCCATTGTAGACGCGGCGGCCATTGGAGACACGGCGGCCATTGTAGACGCGGCGGCCATTGGTGACACGGCGGCCATTGTAGACGCGGCGGCCATTGTAGACACGGCGGCCATTGGTGACACGGCGGCCATTGTAGACGCGGCGGCCATTGTAGACGCGGCGGCCATTGTAGACGCGGCGGCCATTGGTGACACGGCGGCCATTGAAGACGCGGCGGCCATTGGAGACACGGCGGCCATTGTAGACGCGGCGGCCATTGGAGACACGGCGGCCATTGGAGACACGGCGGCCATTGAAGACGCGGCGGCCATTGGAGACACGGCGGCCATTGGAGACACGGCGGCCATTGAAGACGCGGCGGCCATTGGAGACGCGGCGGCCATTGTAGACGCGGCGGCCATTGGAGACACGGCGGCCATTGAAGACGCGGCGGCCATTGGAGACGCGGCGGCCATTGGAGACACGGCGGCCATTGGAGACACGGCGGCCATTGAAGACGCGGCGGCCATTGGAGACACGGCGGCCATTGGAGACACGGCGGCCATTGTAGACGCGGCGGCCATTGGAGACACGGCGGCCATTGGAGACACGGCGGCCATTGGAGACACGGCGGCCATTGTAGACGCGGCGGCCATTGGAGACACGGCGGCCATTGGAGACGCGGCGGCCATTGGAGACGCGGCGGCCATTGGAGACACGGCGGCCATTGGAGACACGGCGGCCATTGGAGACACGGCGGCCATTGGAGACACGGCGGCCATTGTAGACACGGCGGCCATTGAAGACGCGGCAGCCATTGGTGACACGGCGGCCATTGTAGACGCGGCGGCCATTGGAGACACGGCGGCCATTGAAGACGCGGCGGCCATTGGAGACACGGCGGCCATTGGAGACACGGCGGCCATTGGAGACACGGCGGCCATTGGAGACACGGCGGCCATTGGAGACACGGCGGCCATTGTAGACGCGGCGGCCATTGTAGACGCGGCGGCCATTGTAGACGCGGCGGCCATTGTAGACGCGGCGGCCATTGTAGACGCGGCGGCCATTGTAGACGCGGCGGCCATTGTAGACGCGGCGGCCATTGTAGACGCGGCGGCCATTGTAGACGCGGCGGCCATTGTAGACGCGGCGGCCATTGTAGACGCGGCGGCCATTGTAGACGCGGCGGCCATTGTAGACGCGGCGGCCATTGTAGACGCGGCGGCCATTGTAGACGCGGCGGCCATTGTAGACGCGGCGGCCATTGTAGACGCGGCGGCCATTGTAGACGCGGCGGCCATTGTAGACGCGGCGGCCATTGTAGACGCGGCGGCCATTGTAGACGCGGCGGCCATTGTAGACGCGGCGGCCATTGTAGACGCGGCGGCCATTGTAGACGCGGCGGCCATTGTAGACGCGGCGGCCATTGTAGACGCGGCGGCCATTGTAGACGCGGCGGCCATTGTAGACGCGGCGGCCATTGTAGACGCGGCGGCCATTGTAGACGCGGCGGCCATTGTAGACGCGGCGGCCATTGTAGACGCGGCGGCCATTGTAGACGCGGCGGCCATTGTAGACGCGGCGGCCATTGTAGACGCGGCGGCCATTGTAGACGCGGCGGCCATTGTAGACGCGGCAGCCATTGGTGACACGGCGGCCATTGTAGACACGGCGGCCATTGTAGACACGGCGGCCATTGTAGACACGGCGGCCATTGTAGACACGGCAGCCATTGGAGACACGGCGGCCATTGTAGACGCGGCAGCCATTGGTGACACGGCGGCCATTGTAGACGCGGCAGCCATTGGAGACACGGCGGCCATTGTAGACACGGCGGCCATTGTAGACACGGCGGCCATTGTAGACGCGGCGGCCATTGTAGACGCGGCGGCCATTGGAGACGCGGCGGCCATTGAAGACGCGGCAGCCATTGGTGACACGGCGGCCATTGTAGACACGGCGGCCATTGGAGACACGGCGGCCATTGAAGACGCGGCAGCCATTGGAGACACGGCGGCCATTGAAGACGCGGCGGCCATTGGAGACACGGCGGCCATTGAAGACGCGGCAGCCATTGGAGACACGGCGGCCATTGAAGACGCGGCGGCCATTGGAGACACGGCGGCCATTGGTGACACGGCGGCCATTGAAGACGCGGCAGCCATTGGTGACGCGGCGGCCATTGTAGACGCGGCGGCCATTGTAGACGCGGCGGCCATTGAAGACGCGGCGGCCATTGGAGACACGGCGGCCATTGTAGACGCGGCGGCCATTGTAGACGCGGCGGCCATTGAAGACGCGGCGGCCATTGGAGACGCGGCGGCCATTGTAGACGCGGCGGCCATTGAAGACGCGGCAGCCATTGGTGACACGGCGGCCATTGAAGACGCGGCGGCCATTGGAGACGCGGCGGCCATTGTAGACGCGGCGGCCATTGTAGACGCGGCAGCCATTGGTGACACGGCGGCCATTGAAGACGCGGCGGCCATTGGAGACATGGCGGCCATTGGAGACGCGGCGGCCATTGAAGACGCGGCGGCCATTGAAGACGCGGCGGCCATTGAAGACACGGCAGCCATTGGTGACACGGCGGCCATTGAAGACGCGGCGGCCATTGGAGACACGGCGGCCATTGGAGACACGGCGGCCATTGAAGACGCGGCGGCCATTGTAGACGCGGCAGCCATTGAAGACGCGGCAGCCATTGGTGACACGGCGGCCATTGGAGACGCGGCGGCCATTGGAGACACGGCGGCCATTGTAGACGCGGCGGCCATTGTAGACGCGGCAGCCATTGGTGACACGGCGGCCATTGAAGACGCGGCGGCCATTGGAGACACGGCGGCCATTGAAGACGCGGCAGCCATTGGTGACACGGCGGCCATTGAAGACGCGGCAGCCATTGGTGACACGGCGGCCATTGAAGACACGGCGGCCATTGAAGACGCGGCAGCCATTGGTGACACGGCGGCCATTGGAGACACGGCAGCCATTGAAGACGCGGCAGCCATTGGTGACACGGCGGCCATTGAAGACACGGCGGCCATTGAAGACACGGCGGCCATTGAAGACACGGCGGCCATTGAAGACGCGGCAGCCATTGGTGACACGGCGGCCATTGAAGACACGGCGGCCATTGAAGACGCGGCAGCCATTGGAGACACGGCGGCCATTGAAGACGCGGCAGCCATTGGTGACACGGCGGCCATTGGTGACACGGCGGCCATTGGAGACACGGCAGCCATTGGAGACACGGCAGCCATTGAAGACGCGGCAGCCATTGGTGACACGGCGGCCATTGAAGACACGGCGGCCATTGAAGACACGGCGGCCATTGAAGACACGGCGGCCATTGAAGACGCGGCAGCCATTGGTGACACGGCGGCCATTGAAGACACGGCGGCCATTGAAGACGCGGCAGCCATTGGAGACACGGCGGCCATTGAAGACGCGGCAGCCATTGGTGACACGGCGGCCATTGGTGACACGGCGGCCATTGGAGACACGGCGGCCATTGGAGACACGGCAGCCATTGGAGACACGGCGGCCATTGGAGACGCGGCAGCCATTGAAGACGCGGCGGCCATTGGAGACGCGGCGGCCATTGGAGACGCGGCGGCCATTGGAGACGCGGCGGCCATTGGAGACACGGCGGCCATTGGAGACACGGCGGCCATTGGAGACGCGGCGGCCATTGGAGACGCGGCGGCCATTGTAGACGCGGCGGCCATTGGAGACGCGGCGGCCATTGGAGACGCGGCGGCCATTGGAGACGCGGCGGCCATTGTAGACGCGGCGGCCATTGAAGACGCGGCGGCCATTGGAGACACGGCGGCCATTGAAGACACGGCGGCCATTGAAGACACGGCGGCCATTGAAGACGCGGCAGCCATTGGTGACACGGCGGCCATTGAAGACACGGCGGCCATTGAAGACGCGGCAGCCATTGGAGACACGGCGGCCATTGAAGACGCGGCAGCCATTGGTGACACGGCGGCCATTGGTGACACGGCGGCCATTGGAGACACGGCAGCCATTGGAGACACGGCAGCCATTGAAGACGCGGCAGCCATTGGTGACACGGCGGCCATTGAAGACACGGCGGCCATTGAAGACACGGCGGCCATTGAAGACACGGCGGCCATTGAAGACGCGGCAGCCATTGGTGACACGGCGGCCATTGAAGACACGGCGGCCATTGAAGACGCGGCAGCCATTGGAGACACGGCGGCCATTGAAGACGCGGCAGCCATTGGTGACACGGCGGCCATTGGTGACACGGCGGCCATTGGAGACACGGCGGCCATTGGAGACACGGCAGCCATTGGAGACACGGCGGCCATTGGAGACGCGGCAGCCATTGAAGACGCGGCGGCCATTGGAGACGCGGCGGCCATTGGAGACGCGGCGGCCATTGGAGACGCGGCGGCCATTGGAGACACGGCGGCCATTGGAGACACGGCGGCCATTGGAGACGCGGCGGCCATTGGAGACGCGGCGGCCATTGTAGACGCGGCGGCCATTGGAGACGCGGCGGCCATTGGAGACGCGGCGGCCATTGGAGACGCGGCGGCCATTGTAGACGCGGCGGCCATTGAAGACGCGGCGGCCATTGGAGACACGGCGGCCATTGGAGACACGGCGGCCATTGGAGACACGGCGGCCATTGGAGACGCGGCGGCCATTGGAGACGCGGCGGCCATTGGAGACGCGGCGGCCATTGGAGACACGGCGGCCATTGTAGACGCGGCGGCCATTGGAGACACGGCGGCCATTGGAGACACGGCGGCCATTGGAGAAACGGCGGCCATTGGAGACGCGGCGGCCATTGTAGACGCGGCAGCCATTGAAGACGCGGCAGCCATTGGAGACACGGCGGCCATTGAAGACGCGGCGGCCATTGGTGACACGGCGGCCATTGAAGACGCGGCGGCCATTGGAGACACGGCGGCCATTGGTGACACGGCGGCCATTGGAGACACGGCGGCCATTGAAGACGCGGCGGCCATTGTAGACGCGGCAGCCATTGAAGACGCGGCAGCCATTGGTGACACGGCGGCCATTGGAGACGCGGCGGCCATTGGAGACACGGCGGCCATTGTAGACGCGGCGGCCATTGTAGACGCGGCAGCCATTGGTGACACGGCGGCCATTGAAGACGCGGCGGCCATTGGAGACACGGCGGCCATTGAAGACGCGGCAGCCATTGGTGACACGGCGGCCATTGAAGACGCGGCAGCCATTGGTGACACGGCGGCCATTGAAGACACGGCGGCCATTGAAGACGCGGCAGCCATTGAAGACGCGGCAGCCATTGGTGACACGGCGGCCATTGGAGACACGGCAGCCATTGGAGACACGGCAGCCATTGAAGACGCGGCGGCCATTGGAGACACGGCAGCCATTGGAGACACGGCGGCCATTGGAGACACGGCAGCCATTGAAGACGCGGCGGCCATTGGAGACGCGGCGGCCATTGGAGACGCGGCGGCCATTGGAGACGCGGCGGCCATTGGAGACACGGCGGCCATTGGAGACACGGCGGCCATTGGAGACACGGCGGCCATTGGAGACGCGGCGGCCATTGTAGACGCGGCGGCCATTGGAGACACGGCGGCCATTGGAGACGCGGCGGCCATTGGAGACGCGGCGGCCATTGTAGACGCGGCGGCCATTGAAGACGCGGCGGCCATTGGAGACACGGCGGCCATTGGAGACACGGCGGCCATTGGAGACACGGCAGCCATTGGAGACACGGCGGCCATTGGAGACGCGGCGGCCATTGGAGACGCGGCAGCCATTGGAGACACGGCGGCCATTGTAGACGCGGCGGCCATTGGAGACACGGCGGCCATTGGAGACACGGCGGCCATTGGAGAAACGGCGGCCATTGGAGACGCGGCGGCCATTGTAGACGCGGCAGCCATTGAAGACGCGGCAGCCATTGGAGACACGGCGGCCATTGAAGACGCGGCGGCCATTGGTGACACGGCGGCCATTGAAGACGCGGCGGCCATTGGAGACACGGCGGCCATTGTAGACGCGGCGGCCATTGTAGACGCGGCAGCCATTGGTGACACGGCGGCCATTGAAGACGCGGCGGCATTGGAGACACGGCGGCCATTGAAGACGCGGCAGCCATTGGTGACACGGCGGCCATTGAAGACGCGGCAGCCATTGGTGACACGGCGGCCATTGAAGACACGGCGGCCATTGAAGACGCGGCAGCCATTGAAGACGCGGCAGCCATTGGTGACACGGCGGCCATTGGAGACACGGCAGCCATTGAAGACGCGGCGGCCATTGGAGACGCGGCAGCCATTGAAGACGCGGCGGCCATTGGTGACACGGCGGCCATTGAAGACGCGGCAGCCATTGGTGACACGGCGGCCATTGGAGACACGGCAGCCATTGAAGACGCGGCGGCCATTGGAGACACGGCAGCCATTGGTGACACGGCGGCCATTGGAGACACGGCAGCCATTGAAGACGCGGCGGCCATTGGAGACGCGGCGGCCATTGGAGACGCGGCGGCCATTGGAGACGCGGCGGCCATTGGAGACGCGGCGGCCATTGGAGACGCGGCGGCCATTGGAGACGCGGCGGCCATTGGAGACACGGCGGCCATTGGAGACACGGCGGCCATTGGAGACGCGGCGGCCATTGGAGACGCGGCGGCCATTGTAGACGCGGCGGCCATTGGAGACACGGCGGCCATTGGAGACGCGGCGGCCATTGGAGACGCGGCGGCCATTGTAGACGCGGCGGCCATTGAAGACGCGGCGGCCATTGGAGACACGGCGGCCATTGGAGACACGGCGGCCATTGGAGACACGGCAGCCATTGGAGACACGGCGGCCATTGGAGACGCGGCGGCTATTGGAGACGCGGCAGCCATTGGAGACACGGCGGCCATTGTAGACGCGGCGGCCATTGGAGACACGGCGGCCATTGGAGACACGGCAGCCATTGGAGAAACGGCGGCCATTGGAGACGCGGCGGCCATTGTAGACGCGGCAGCCATTGAAGACGCGGCGGCCATTGGTGACACGGCGGCCATTGAAGACGCGGCAGCCATTGTAGACACGGCGGCCATTGGTGACACGGCGGCCATTGAAGACGCGGCAGCCATTGGTGACACGGCGGCCATTGAAGACGCGGCAGCCATTGGAGACACGGCGGCCATTGTAGACGCGGGGCGACGATGCTTCACGGCGCTGGGAG
Organism: Lampetra fluviatilis; assembly: GCF_964198595.1. Taxonomy (NCBI): domain Eukaryota; kingdom Metazoa; phylum Chordata; class Hyperoartia; order Petromyzontiformes; family Petromyzontidae; genus Lampetra; species Lampetra fluviatilis. Next base: position 17,580 of record NW_027621337.1, on the reverse strand, counting down.
GCTTTGCGGCCGCTTCCGGCCGTGGAGATTTCGGCGTTTGAATTTGGCGGTGGCGGTGGGGGGTGTGGGATGGGGGGGGGGGAGGGTGGGTGGTGGGGGGGGGTGGAAGCGTCCGGTCGGCTTCCGACGTGCGGAAAATTCGGGTTCACGGATGTTCCTCGGGAACCCGTGACCCTTCCGCCGTGACCCTTCCGTGACCCTTCCGTGACCCTTCCTCCACTCCAGGGTAAACTCTCCGCATTAACACCTGTGCCCCCCCCATCTTGATGCGTCCTCTCAACAAGCAGTGATCTCCCGGGACTTGGCCCGGACCCTCCACCCGCGACGTTGAACAGCAGCTCAACGCGGCCGCCTGGGTCACGGCGGAGTTCTCGCTTCCACTCGCGCCCCCCGTGAGAGACTCCACGTGGCCACGCTCTCGGCCTGTGCCCTGATTGGCCAATTTGTTATCCGGCTCCTCCCACCGCCAGTTGAGGTGAGAGGAAGGACAGGGGGGTGGGGTGGGGCAATCTTTGTCCGTGCGCGTCTCTCCAGTCCGTGTGTGTCAGAGGTCGCAATCGGGTACCCGATACCCGTACCCTACCTGATACCCGGCTTTCCGTACCCGCCTGGGTACGGGTAGCCGTTTGCGACCCTGGTGCGGCCGGGTACGGGTACGGGTATGGGTAAGGAATCAAAACCCGTTTGCGACCTCTGGTATGCGTCTCTCTCGTCCGTGTGCGTCTCTCTCTCTCTTTTTTGTTTACGATCAGTGGAAACAAGAAGATGCTCGGTGTAGTCGGCACTTTGCTTCGTTCATCATTTCGTATTTTATTTTTAATCTTTGCTTTATGTAAACCCCCACCTCTCTCTCTCGCTCGCTCACTCTCTCTCGCTCGCTCTCTCGCTCACTCTCTCGCTCACTCGCTCGCTCACTCGCTCTCTCGCTCACTCTTTCGCTCACTCTCTCGCTCACTCGCTCGCTCTCTCGCTCACTCTTTCACTCGCTCACTCTCTCGCTCACTCTTTCACTCGCTCACTCTCTCGCTCTCTCGCTCACTCTTTCACTCGCTCACTCTCTCGCTCTCTCGCTCACTCTTTTCACTCGCTCACTCTCCACTCTCGTCCCCGTGTGCGTCTCTGGCGTGTCCGCAGGAGCGACGGTACGTGTGATGATGATGCTGTCTCTGCGCTGCCTGTGCGTGTCTCTGTGCGTGTCTGCAGGAGCGAGGGGACGTGCGATGACGATGCTGTCTCTGCGCTGCCTGTGCGTGTCTCTGTGCGTGTCTGTGTAATGTAGTAACTCGGCGGGAGACGACTTCACGGGTAGCACACTCTTTTATTCACCAACTTTGTTACACGGGTGACTAACACCCACTTAGTTACTCGGGTGACTAACACCCACTCAGTTACTCGGGTGGCTAACACCAGCCTAACCCACACGGTTCTCCTGGCTACACCAACACGGGCTCTTACGCCCCGTAGCCTCTCGGAACACACCCAGCCGGGGTGTCCCTCTCGACTCTGGGTCCCACAGTCCCGACCCACATGGGCGTCGGACCACGGGTCCCACAGTCTCGCCTCCGAGCCACACAGGGCCCCCCGGTCCTGACAAGGACAGCGGGACTAGGGGTCTCAGGGCACTACCTCTTCAACTCCGTCTTCGATCTTCAACTGGTTAACAACCACCCCGAGTGCTCTCGCGCGTCCCCCATTATGCACCTCCTGCGGACGTCGCTGAGAGCACCCCTCCCATTTGACCAATCACTGGGCGCTGGCTACGATCCTCTTTTCCCACCTCGTGTCAGCGCGCCTCACCACCCACGCCGCGCCGCCCCGTCATCCCTCACTCCCGGCGCGCGCGTCCACACCACGCTCACATCGCGTGCCCAACCCCGCACCCCGCGCCGCCCCGTGATCCATCACTGTCGGCGCACGTCAACACCACCACTACATCTGCAGGAGCGACGGTGCGTGCGATGACGATGCTGTCTCTGCGCTGCCTGTGCGTGTCTCTGTGCGTGTCTCTGCGCGTGTCTCTGTGCGTGTCTCTGTGCGTGTCTCTGTGCGTGTCTCTGTGCGTGTCTCTGTGCGTGTCTCTGTGCGTGTCTCTGTGCGTGTCTCTGTGCGTGTCTGCAGGAGCGAGGGGACGTGCGATGATGATGCTGTCTCTGCGCTGCCTGTGCGTGTCTCTGTGCGTGTCTCTGTGCGTGTCTCTGTGCGTGTCTCTGTGCGTGTCTCTGTGCGTGTCTCTGTGCGTGTCTCTGTGCGTGTCTCTGTGCGTGTCTCTGTGCGTGTCTCTGTGCGTGTCTCTGTGCGTGTCTCTGTGCGTGTCTGCAGGAGCGACGGTGCGTGTGATGACGATGCTGTCTCTGCGCTGCCTGTGCGTGTCTCTGTGCGTGTCTCTGTGCGTGTCTCTGTGCGTGTCTGCAGGAGCGACGGTGCGTGTGATGACGATGCTGTCTCTGCGCTGCCTGTGCGTGTCCGTGTCCGCCGCTCTCTGCCTGGCTCTGGGGACTCTGTCTCTCGTCTACTTCAGGCAGATCATGCGCGCGGAGATGGACAAGGTGAGATGGGCTCCGTCGCACCGTGTCTCTCTCCGTGTCTCTCTCTAACTCGTGTCTCTCTCTAACTCGTGTCTCTCTCCATCTATATTGTGTCTCTCTCTTGTGTGTCTCTATCTCGTGTCTCTCCCTCCACTCTCTCCCTCCGTGTCTCTCTCCCCGTGTCTCTCTCACCGTGTCTCTCTCCCCGTGTCTCTCCCTCCATGTCTCTCTCCCCGTGTCTCTCTCCCCGTGTCTCTCCCTCCGTGTCTCCCTCTCCCCGTGTCTCTCTCCCCGTGTCTCTCTCTCCGTGTCTCCCTCTCCCCGTGTCTCTCCCCGTGTCTCTCCCCGTGTCTCTCTCCCCGTGTCTCTCTCCCCGTGTCTCTCCCCGTGTCTCTCTCCCCGTGTCTCTCCCCGTGTCTCTCTCCCCGTGTCTCTCTCTCTCCGAGTCTCTCCCCGTGTCTCTCCCCGTGTCTCTCCCCGTGTCTCTCCCCGTGTCTCTCTCCCCGTGTCTCTCTCTCTCCGAGTCTCTCCCCGTGTCTCTCCCCGTGTCTCCCTGCAGCGTCTGTCTCTGCGTGAGGACGGTGGGGAGACGTTCCGAGCGTGGCGCGACGTCCCCGTGCCCTTCCACCTGCGCGTCTTCCTCTACCACGTGGACAACGCCGAAGACGTCGTGCAGCGCGGACACAAGCCACGAGTGTCCCAGCGTGGCCCCTTCACCTACAGGTAGACACACACACACACACAGACACACACAGACACACACACACAGACACACACACACACACAGACACACACAGACACACACACACAGACACACACACAGACACACACAGACACACACACACAGTGACACGCACACACAGACACACACACAGACACACACACACACAGACACACACACACAGAGACACACACACACAGACACACACACACAGAGACACACACACACAGACACACACACACAGACACACACAGACACACAGAGACACAGACACAGAGACACACACACACAGACACACACACACAGACACACACACACAGACACACACACAGACACACAGTCAAACACACACACTGTGTGTGTCTGTCTGTCTGTGTGTCTGTCTGTGTCTGTGTGTGTTTGTCTGTGTGTCTCTGTGTCTGTGTCTCTGTGTGTCTCTGTGTCTGTGTGTGTGTGTGTCTCTGTGTCTGTGTCTCTGTGTGTCTGTGTGTGTCTGTGTGTCTGTGTGTGTCTGTGTGTGTCTGTGTGTGTGTGTCTGTGTGTGTCTGTGTGTGTGTGTCTGTGTGTGTGTGTCTGTGTGTGTGTGTGTCTGTGTGTGTGTGTCTGTGTGTGTCTGTGTGTGTGTGTCTGTGTGTGTGTGTGTGTCTGTGTGTGCGAAACGTGGACCCCCCTAGTGGAGCATCTTCGCCGGTTGGAAACATTTAGGCTGGCCTGCCTACGATCCATCCTGGGTTTAACCTGCAGGCTGGATTGTGTGAGGAGCTCACAAGTCCTTGAAAGATCTGGGCAAAGTCCCATCAGTGAGCTCCTCCGGCAGGCAAGGCTGCGTTGGCTGGGTCATGTAGCCCGCATGCCCAGCCACCGCATGCCTAGACAGCTTTTGTTCGGCCGGATCGAGGGGGCTAAACGGGCGCGGCACGGGCTAGAGAAGAGATGGAGTGACGTGGTACAGGAGGACGTGGAGCTGAGTGGACTTGCCGATGACTGGTACCAGCGGTGTCAAGATCGGCCTCTGTGGAGGAGGCTCGTGAAGGACGCTACTGGGCAGTTGGAGGCAGTCGCCCTCCAACAACAACGGAGGGCGGAGGAGCGACGCTCACAACAACGAGCAGATCGCCGGGTGGCTAAAGCACAGCGAGTTGGTACAGTAGGGGGCACAGGTGGTGCATCAGCCAGTCATCTCGGTCATCTCGGTCAGTCGACCCGTGGCACCTGGGTCTGCCCCGTGACCTCCTGTCAGCGGGCGTTCGACACTTCACGTGGCCTCAGGGTGCACATGGCCTGGCACAAGCGTCGTGGTGACGTCACCGCCACTTAGTGGCGAATGGCGGTTGTTGTTGTTGTCTGTGTGTGTCTGTGTGTGTGTGTGTCTGTGTGTGTGTCTGTGTGTGTGTGTGTGTCTGTGTGTGTGTCTGTGTGTGTGTGTCTGTGTGTGTGTGTGTCTGTGTAGAGAAGAGAGACACAAGGTCGACCTCCGCTTCTACGACCGCCCCCTCGTGTCGTTCCGTGAGCGGCGCGTTTACCACTTCGCACCGGAGCTCTCGGTCGGCTCGGAGAGCGACTCACTCACCACTCTCAACATGCCTGCTCTGGTGAGCTCACCACTCACTCACCACTCACTCACCCACTCACTCACCCACTCACTCACCCACTCACCCACTCACCCACTCACCCACTCACTCACTCACCACTCTCAACATGCCTGCTCTGGTGAGCTCACCACTCACTCACCACTCACTCACCACTCACTCACTCACCCACTCACACACTCACACACTCACTCACACACTCACTCACTCACTCACACACTCACTCACCCACCACTCACTCACCCACTCACACACTCACTCACCACTCACTCACTCACCACTCACTCACCACTCACTCACCACTCACTCACTCACCCACTCACCCACTCACTCACTCACCCACTCACTCACTCACTCACCCACTCACTCACTCACTCACTCACCCACTCACTCACCTACTCATTCACTCACCCACTCACTCACCCACTCACTCACCTACTCACTCACCCACCCACTCACTCACACACTCACACACTCACTCACTCACCACACACCCACTCACTCACTCACACACTCACTCACTCACTCACCACTCACACACTCGCTCACTCACTCACTCACCACTCACCCACTCACTCACTCACCCACTCACTCACACACTCACTCACTCGCTCACTCACTCACACACCACTCACTCACTCACACACTCACTCACTCACTCACCACTCACACACTCGCTCACTCACTCACCACTCACACACTCACTCACCACTCACTCACTCACCACTCACTCACTCACCACTCACTCACTCACTCACCACTCACTCACTCACCACACACTCACCACTCACTCACCTCACCACTCACCACTCACTCACTCACCACTCACTCACTCACCACTCACTCACTCACCACTCACTCACCCACACACACACTCACCACTCACTCACCACTCACTCACTCACCACTCACTCACTCACCACTCACCACTCACTCACCACTCACTCACCACTCACTCACTCACTCACCACTCACTCACCACTCACTCACCACTCACTCACCACTCACCACTCACTCACCACTCACTCACCACTCACTCACCACTCACTCACCACTCACTCACTCACTCACCACTCACTCACCCACACACACACTCACCACTCACTCACTCACTCACCACTCACTCACTCACCACTCACTCACTCACCACTCACTCACTCACTCACCACTCACTCACCCACACACACACTCACCACTCACTCACTCACTCACCACTCACTCACCACTCACTCACTCACTCACTCACCACTCACTCACTCACCACTCACTCACCACTCACTCACCCACACACACACTCACCACTCACTCACTCACCACTCACTCACTCACCACTCACTCACTCACTCACCACTCACTCACCCACACACACACTCACCACTCACTCACTCACTCACCACTCACTCACCACTCACTCACTCACTCACCACTCACTCACTCACCACTCACTCACCACTCACTCACCCACACACACACTCACCACTCTCTCACTCACCACTCACTCACCCACACACACACTCACCACTCACTCACCACTCACTCACCACTCACTCACTCACTTTCTGTGTGTCTGTGTCTCTGAGTGTCTCTGTGTGTCTCTGTGTCTGTGCCTCTGCGTGTGTCTGTGTGTCTCTGTGTGTCTGTGTCTGTGTGTCACTGTGTGTCTCTGTGTCTCTGTGTGTCTGTGTCTGTGTCTCTGTGTGTCTCCGTGTGTCTGTGTGTCACTGTGTGTCTCTGTGTGTCTGTGTCTCTGAGTGTCTCTGTGTGTCTCTGTGTCTGTGCCTCTGCGTGTGTCTGTGTGTCTCTGTGTCTGTGTCTGTGTGTCTCTGTGTCTCTGTGTGTCTCTGTGTGTCTCCGTGTGTCTGTGTGTCACTGTGTGTCTCTGTGTGTCTCCGTGTGTCTCCGTGTGTCTGTGTGTCACTGTGTGTCTCTGTGTCTGTGTGTCACTGTGTGTCTCTGTGTGTCTCCGTGTGTCTGTGTCTGTGTGTCTCTGTGTCTCTGTGTGTCTCTGTGTGTCTCTGTGTGTCTGTGTGTCACTGTGTGTCACTGTGTGTCTGTGTGTCACTGTGTGTCACTGTGAGTCTCCGTGTGTCTGTGTGTCTGTGTCTGTGTGTCACTGTGTGTCTCTGTGTCTCTGTGTGTCTCTGTGTGTCTCCGTGTGTCTGTGTGTCTGTGTCTGTGTGTCACTGTGTGTCTCTGTGTCTCTGTGTGTCTCTGTGTGTCTCCGTGTGTCTGTGTGTCACTGTGTGTCTCCGTGTGTCTGTGTGTCACTGTGTGTCTCTGTGTCTCTGTGTGTCTCTGTGTGTCTCCGTGTGTCTGTGTGTCACTGTGTGTCTCTGTGTCTCTGTGTGTCTCTGTGTGTCTGTGTGTCTGTGTGTCACTGTGTGTCTCCGTGTGTCTGTGTGTCACTGTGTGTCTCTGTGTCTCTGTGTGTCTCTGTGTGTCTCCGTGTGTCTGTGTGTCTCTGTGTCACTGTGTGTCTGTGTGTCTCCGTGTCTCCGTGTGTCTGTGTGTCACTGTGTGTCTCTGTGTCACTGTGTGTCTGTGTGTCTCTGTGTCACTGTGTGTCTCTGTGTCACTGTGTGTCTCTGTGTCACTGTGTGTCTCTGTGTGTCTCCGTGTCTCTGTGTGTCACTGTGTGTCTCTGTGTCACTGTGTGTCTGTGTGTCTCTGTGTCACTGTGTGTCTCTGTGTCACTGTGTGTCTCTGTGTCACTGTGTGTCTCTGTGTCACTGTGTGTCTCTGTGTGTCTCCGTGTCTCTGTGTGTCACTGTGTGTCTCCGTGTGTCTGTGTGTCACTGTGTGTCTCTGTGTCTCTGTGTGTCTCTGTGTGTCTCTGTGTGTCACTGTGTGTCACTGTGTGTCTCTGTGTCTCTGTGTGTCTCTGTGTGTCTGTGTGTCACTGTGTGTCTCTGTGTCTCTGTGTGTCTGTGTGTCACTGTGTCTCTGTGTCTGTGCCTCTGCGTGTGTCTGTGTGTCTCTGTGTGTCTGTGTCTGTGTGTCACTGTGTGTCTCCGTGTCTCCGTGTGTCTGTGTCTCTGTGTGTCTCTGCGTCTCTGTATCTCTGTGTCTCTCCGTGTCTCCATGTCCCCGTGTCTCTGTGTCTCTGTGTGTCTCCGTCTCTCCGTGTCTCCATGTCTCTGTGTCTCTCTGTCTCTGTGTCTCTGTGTGTCTCCGTGTCTCCGTGTGTCTGTGTCTCTGTGTGTCTCCGTGTCTCCGTGTGTCTGTGTCTCTGTGTGTCTCTGTGTGCTTCCGTGTCTCCGTGTTTCTGTCTCTCTGTCTCTGTATCTTTGTGTGTGTCTCCGTGTCTCTCTGTCCGTGTCTCCAGGTGGCCGCGATGCTCTCCGAGCGCCTGTCCCCGCGTCTCCGCTCGGCTGTCTCCGCGCTGCTGTGTCTCTGTATCTCTGTGTCTCTCTGTGTGTGTCTCCATGTCTCTGTGTGTCTCTGTGTCTCCGTGTCTCTGTCCGTGTGTCCAGGTGGCCGCGATGCTCTCCGAGCGCCTGTCCCCGCGTCTCCGCTCGGCTGTCTCCGCGCTGCTGTCCGCGCTGGGCGAGGGCTCCGCCGTGATCTCGCTGCCCGTGGGAGCGCTGCTCTGGGGCTACGCAGACCCTCTCGCGCACGCTCTGCACGCACTCAGCCCCACGCTGTGGCCCTCCGATCAGTTCGGATTCCTCGCCGGGGTGAGGAGCGGTCAACACGCTCGCTGGGCAATCGCTCGCTCACCCGCTCACTCGCTCGCTCGCCCACTCGCTCACCCACCCACCCACTCACTCACTCGCTCGCTCACTCACTCGCTCACCAAACGCTCACTCACTCGCTCACCCACCCACCCACCCACTTGCTCACCCGCTCACTCGCTCGCTCGCCCACTCTCTCACCCACCCACCCACCCACTCACTCACTCGCTCGCTCACTCACTCGCTCAACAAACGCTCACTCACTCACCCACCCACCCACTCACCCACCCACCCACTCACCCACCCACTCACCAATCACTCACTCACTCGCTCACCCACCCACTCACCCACCCACCCACTCGCTCACCCACCCACTCGCTCACCCACCCACCCACCCACCTCGCTCACCCGCTCACTCGCTCGCTCGCCCACTCGCTCACCCACCCACTCACTCACTCGCTCGCTCACTCACTCGCTCACCAAACGCTCACTCACTCACTCACTCACCCACCCACCCACCCACTCACCCACCCACCCACTCACCCACCCATTCACCAATCGCTCACTCACTCGCTCACCCACCCACTCACCCACCCACCCACTCACCCACCCACCCACTCGCTCACCCACCCACCCACCCACTTGCTCACCCGCTCACCTCGCTCGCTCGCCCACTCTCTCACCCACCCACGCACCCACCCACTCACTCACTCGCTCGCTCACTCACTCGCTCAACAAACGCTCACTCACTCACCCACCCACCCACTCACCCACCCACCCACTCACCCACCCACTCACCAATCGCTCACTCACTCGCTCACCCACCCACTCACCCACCCACCCACCCACTCACCCACCCACCCACTCGCTCACCCATCCACCCACCCACTCGTTCACCAATCTCCCACTAACTCCCTGTGTCTCCATGTCTCCACAGTTCAACAACTCTGACTCTGGGGAGTTTGTGGTGGAGACGTGTCTCACCCCGTGTCTCCCCGTGTCTCCCTGTGTCTCTCCCCGTGTCTCCCCGTGTCTCTCCCCGTCTCTCTCCCCGTGTCTCCGTGTCTCCGCGTGTCTCCGTGTCTCCACAGTTCAACAACTCTGACTCGGGGGAGTTTGTGGTGGAGACGTGTCTCACCCCGTGTCTCCCCGTGTCTCCCTGTGTCTCTCCCCGTGTCTCCCCGTGTCTCTCCCCGTCTCTCTCCCCGTGTCTCCCCGTGTCTCCGCGTGTCTCCGTGTCTCCACAGTTCAACAACTCTGACTCGGGTGAGTTTGTGGTGGAGACGGGCGTCACGGACATCAGCCGGGTCCACCAAGTGGTCTCATGGAACGGCATGACCACGGTACCGCCCCGTGTCTCACCCCCGTGTCTCCCTGTGTCTCCCCCGTGTCTCCCCGTGTGTCTCCCTGTGTCTCCCCGTGTGTCCCCCGTGTCTCATCGTGTCTCCCCGTGTCTCCCCGTGTTTCTCCCCTTCTCTCCGTCTCTCCCCGTCTCTCCCCGTGTCTCCCCATGTCTCCCCGTGTGTCCCCCGTGTCTCCCCGTGTCTCCCCGTGTCTCCCCGTGTCTCCCCGTGTCTCCCCGTGTCTCCCCGTGTCTCCCCGTGTGTCTCCCTGTCTCTCCCCATGTCTCCCCGTGTCTCCCCGTGTCTCCCCGTCTCTCCCTGTGGCTCACCGTGTCTCCCTGTCTCACCCGTGTCTCCCCGTGTCTCCCCGTGTCTCCCCGTGTCTCCCCCGTGTCTCCCCGTGGCTCCAAGTGTCTCCCCCTTGTCTCTCCCCCGTGTCTCCCCGTCTCTCCCCGTGTCTCCCCGTGTCTCCCCGTGTCTCCCCCGTGTCTCCCCGTGTCTCCCCCGTGTCTCCCTCTGTCTATCAGTGTCTCCCCGTGTCTCCCCGTGTCTCCCCGTGTCTCCCCCGTGTCTCCCCGTGTCTCCCCCGTGTCTCCCCGTGTCTCCCCCGTGTCTCCCTCTGTCTATCAGTGTCTCCCCGTGTCTCCCCGTGTCTCCCCCGTGTCTCCCCGTGTCTCCCCGTGTCTCCCCGTGTCTCCCTGTGTCTCCCCGTGTCTCCCCCACGTCTCCCAGTGTCTCCAAGTGTCTCCCCGTGTCTCCCTGTGTCTCACCGTGTCTCTGTGTGTCTCTGTGTGTCTGTGTGTGTCTCTGGGTCTCCCCGTGTCTCCCCGTGTCTCCCCCCCGTGTCTCCCCGTGTCTCTCCGTCTCTCCCCGCCTCTCCCCGTGTCTCCGTCTCTCCCCTTGTCACCCCGTGTGTCTCCCCGTGTCTCCCCATGTCTCTCCGTCTCTCCCCGTGTCTCCCCGTGTCTCCCCGTGTCTCCCCCCCGTGTCTCCCCATGTCTCTCCGTCTCTCCCCGTGTCTCCCCGTGTCTCCCCGTGTCTCCCCCCCGTGTCTCCCCATGTCTCTCCGTCTCCCCCCCGTGTCTCCCCGTGTGTCTCCCCGTGTGTCTCCCCGTGTCTCCCCGTGTCTCCCCGTGTGTCTCCCCGTGTGTCTCCCCGTGTCTCCCCGTGTCTCCCCGTGTCTCACCGTGTCTCTGTCTCTCCCCGTCTCTCCCCGTGTCTCCCCCGTGTCTCCCCGTGTCTCCCTGTGTCTCCCCGTGTCTCCCCGTGTCTCACCGTGTCTCCGTCTCTCCCCGTCTCTCCCCGTCTCTCCCCGTGTCTCCCCCGTGTCTCCCCCGTGTCTCCCCGTGTCTCTCCGTGTCTCACCGTGTCTCCCCGTGTCTCCCCGCGTGTCCCCGTGTCTCTCCGCGTGCAGCTGCCCTACTGGCGCTCTGCACGCTGCAACCAAATCTCCGGCACGGCCGGTGAGATGTGGCCCCCCCTGGTCAACCAGAGCCTGCCACTCAGCTTCTTCAGTCCTGACACGTGCAGGTAGACACGGGGAGAGACACGGGGAGACACGGGGAGAGAGACATGGGGAGACACGGGGAGAGACGGGGAGACACGGGGAGAGAGACATGGGGAGACACGGGGGAGACACGAGGAGACACGGGGAGACACGGGGAGAGAGACACGGGGAGACACGGGGAGACACGGGGAGACACGGGGAGAGACACGGGGGAGACACGGGGAGAGAGACACGGGGAGACACGGGGAGACACGGGGAGACACGGGGGAGACACGGGGGAGACACGGGGAGAGACACGGGGAGACACGGGGGAGACACGGGGAGAGACACGGGGAGACACGGGGAGACACGGGGAGAGACACGGGGAGACACGGGGAGACACGGGGAGAGACACGGGGAGACACGGGGAGACACGGAGAGACACGGGGGAGACACGGGGAGACACGGGGAGAGACACGGAGAGAGAGACACGGGGAGAGAGAGACGGAGAGACAAGGGGAGACAAGGGGAGACACGGGGAGACACGGGGAGAGAGACACGGGGAGAGACACGGGGAGAGAGAGACACGGGGAGAGAGACACGGGGAGAGACACGGGGAGAGAGAGACACGTGCAGGTAGACACGGAGAGAGACACGGGGAGACACGGGGAGACACGGGGGGAGAGACACGGGGAGAGAGACACGGGGAGACACGGGGAGACACGGGGAGAGAGACACGGGGAGAGATACACGGGGAGAGACACGGGCAGAGACACGGGGAGACACGGGGAGACACGGGAGAGACGCATCCCCCCCCACCCTGTGTCTCACCCCTCCCACCCTGTGTCTCACCCCCCCACCCTGTGTCTCACCCCTCCCACCCTGTGTCTCACCCCTCCCACCCTGTGTCTCACCCCTCCCACCCTGTGTCTCACCCCCCCCCACCCTGTGTCTCACCCCCCCCCCCCCCTGTGTCTCACCCCCCCACCCTGTGTCTCACCCCTCCCACCCTGTGTCTCACCCCTCCCCCACCCTGTGTCTCACCCCCCCCCCACCCTGTGTCTCACCCCCCCCCCCCCTGTGTCTCACCCCCCCACCCTGTGTCTCACCCCCCCCACCCTGTGTCTCACCCCCCCCCACCCTGTGTCTCACCCCCCCACCCTGTGTCTCACCCCTCCCACCCTGTGTCTCACCCCTCCCACCCTGTGTCTCACCCCCCCCCACCCTGTGTCTCACCCCCCCACCCTGTGTCTCACCCCCCCCCACCCTGTGTCTCACCCCCCCACCCTGTGTCTCACCCCCCCACCCTGTGTCTCACCCCCCCCCCACCCTGTGTCTCACCCCCCCCACCCTGTGTCTCACCCCTCCCACCCTGTGTCTCACCCCCCCCCCCACCCTGTGTCTCACCCCCCCCCCACCCTGTGTCTCACCCCCCCACCCTGTGTCTCACCCCCCCCCCCACCCTGTGTCTCACCCCCCACCCTGTGTCTCACCCCCCCACCCTGTGTCTCACCCCCCCCCACCCTGTGTCTCACCCCCCCCACCCTGTGTCTCACCCCCCCCACCCTGTGTCTCACCCCCCCCCACCCTGTGTCTCACCCCCCCCCACCCTGTGTCTCCCCCCCCCCCCACCCTGTGTCTCACCCCCCCACCCTGTGTCTCACCCCCCCCACCCTGTGTCTCACCCCCCCCACCCTGTGTCTCACCCCCCCCACCCTGTGTCTCACCCCCCCCACCCTGTGTCTCACCCCCCCCACCCTGTGTCTCACCCCCCCCCCACCCTGTGTCTCACCCCCCCCCCCACCCTGTGTCTCACCCCCCCCCCACCCTGTGTCTCACCCCCCCCACCCTGTGTCTCACCCCCCCACCCTGTGTCTCACCCCCCCCACCCTGTGTCTCACCCCCCCCCCACCCTGTGTCTCACCCCCCCCCCCTGTGTCTCACCCCCCCCACCCTGTGTCTCACCCCCCCCCCCACCCTGTGTCTCACCCCCCCACCCTGTGTCTCACCCCCCACCCACCCTGTGTCTCACCCCCCCACCCTGTGTCTCACCCCCCCACCCTGTGTCTCACCCCCCCACCCTGTGTCCCCCCCCCCCACCCTGTGTCTCACCCCCCCCCACCCTGTGTCTCACCCCCCCACCCTGTGTCCCCCCCCCCACCCTGTGTCTCACCCCCCACCCTGTGTCTCACCCCCCCCCACCCTGTGTCTCACCCCCCCACCTGTGTCTCACCCCCCCACCCTGTGTCTCACCCCCCCACCCTGTGTCCCCCCCCCCACCCTGTGTCTCACCCCCCCACCCTGTGTCTCACCCCCCCCCCCACCCTGTGTCTCACCCCCCCACCCTGTGTCTCACCCCCCCACCCTGTGTCTCACCCCCCCCCCCACCCCGTGTCTCACCCCTCACCCTGTGTCTCCCCCCCCCCCCACCCTGTGTCTCACCCCCCCACCCCGTGTCTCACCCCCCCACCCTGTGTCTCACCCCCCCCCCACCCTGTGTCTCACCCCCCCACCCTGTGTCTCCCCCCCCCCCCACCCTGTGTCTCACCCCCCCACCCTGTGTCTCACCCCCCCACCCTGTGTCTCACCCCCCCACCCTGTGTCCTCACCCCCCCCCCACCCTGTGTCTCACCCCTCACCCTGTGTCTCCCCCCCCCCCCACCCTGTGTCTCACCCCTCACCCTGTGTCTCACCCCCCCACCCTGTGTCTCACCCCCCCCCCCACCCTGTGTCTCACCCCCCCACCCCGTGTCTCACCCCTCACCCTGTGTCTCACCCCTCACCCTGTGTCTCACCCCCCCACCCTGTGTCTCACCCCCCCCCCCCACCCTGTGTCTCACCCCCCCACCCCGTGTCTCACCCCTCACCCTGTGTCTCACCCCTCACCCTGTGTCTCACCCCCCCACCCTGTGTCTCACCCCCCCCCCCACCCTGTGTCTCACCCCCCCCACCCTGTGTCTCACCCCCCCCCCACCCTGTGTCTCACCCCCCCACCCCCGTGTCTCACCCCCCCACCCCGTGTCTCACCCCCCCACCCTGTGTCTCACCCCCCCACCCCCCTGTGTCTCACCCCCCCACCCTGTGTCTCACCCCCCACCCTGTGTCTCACCCCTCACCCTGTGTCTCACCCCCCCACCCTGTGTCTCACCCCCCCACCCTGTGTCTCACCCCCCCACCCTGTGTCTCACCCCCCCCCCCACCCTGTGTCTCACCCCCCCACCCTGTGTCTCACCCCCCCCCCCACCCTGTGTCTCACCCCCCCACCCTGTGCCCCCCCCCCCCAGGACCCTGGACCTGTGGTTCTCCGAGCATCTCTGGCAGGGCGGGCTGCCCGCCTGGAGGTTCCGCATCGCCCCGTCGCTGTTCGCCAACGGAGCCTCCTACCCCCCCAACGAGGGCTTCTGTCCCTGCAGCCAGTCCGGGGCTCTCAACCTCAGCTCCTGTCGCCACGGTAGGGGGGGGGGCAGGGGGGGGGCAGGGGGGGGCAGGGGGGGGGGCAGGGGGGGGCAGGGGGGGGCAGGGGAGGGGGGGGGAGCAGGGGGGAGGGGGGGGTGGACATGGGGGGAGGGTGACGTGGCCATGACCTTGGAGTCAATAGCTGCTGACGACGACGATGATGATGAGGGCCTCATTGTCATCCTCCGTGTCTCCCCCCCGTGTCTCTCTCCCCGTGTCTCTCCCGTGTCTACCCCCCCCCGTGTCTCCCCCCGTGGTCTCTCTCTCTCTCCCCGTGTCTCCCCGTGTCTCTCCCCGTGTCTCCCCCCCCCCCCCGTGTCTCCCCCCCGTGTCTCTCTCTCTCTCCCCTCTCCCCCCCCCGTGTCTCCCCGTGTCTCTCTCCCCGTGTCTCTCCCCGTGTCTCCCCCCCCCCCCCCCCCGTGTCTCCCCGTGTCTCCCCTCTCCCCCCCCCGTGTCTCCCCGTGTCTCTCCCCGTGTCTCCCCCCCCCCCCGTGTCTCCCCCGTGTCTCCCCTCTCCCCCCCCGTGTCTCCCCGTGTCTCTCCCCGCGTCTCTCCCCCCGTGTCTCTCCCCGTGTCTCTCTCTCCCCGTGTCTCCCCCCCGTGTCTCTCTCCCCGTGTCTCTCCCCGTGTCTCCCCCCCCCCCCCGTGTCTCCCCCCCGTGTCTCTCTCTCTCTCCCCGTGTCTCCCCGTGTCTCTCCCCGTGTCCCCCCCCCCCCCCGTGTCTCCCCGTGTCTCCCCTCTCCCCCCCCCGTGTCTCCCCGTGTCTCTCCCCGTGTCTCCCCCCCCCCGTGTCTCCCCGTGTCTCCCCTCTCCCCCCCCCGTGTCTCCCCGTGTCTCTCCCCGTGTCTCCCCCCCCCCCCCCGTGTCTCCCCGTGTCTCCCCTCTCCCCCCCCCGTGTCTCCCCGTGTCTCTCCCCGTGTCTCCCCCCCCCGTGTCTCCCCGTGTCTCCCCTCTCCCCCCCCCGTGTCTCCCCGTGTCTCTCCCCGTGTCTCCCCCCCCCGTGTCTCCCCGTGTCTCCCCTCTCCCCCCCCCGTGTCTCCCCGTGTCTCTCCCCGTGTCTCCCCCCCCCCGTGTCTCCCCGTGTCTCCCCTCTCCCCCCCCCCGTGTCTCCCCGTCTCCCCTCTCCCCCCCCCCGTGTCTCCCCGTGTCTCTCCCCGTGTCTCCCCCCCCCCCGTGTCTCCCCGTGTCTCCCCTCTCCCCCCCCCCGTGTCTCCCCGTGTCTCCCCTCTCCCCCCCCGTGTCTCCCCGTGTCTCCCTTCTCCCCCCCCCGTGTCTCCCCGTGTCTCCCCTCTCCCCCCCCCGTGTCTCCCCGTGTCTCTCCCCGTGTCTCCCCCCCCCCCCCGTGTCTCCCCGTGTCTCCCCTCTCCCCCCCCGTGTCTCCCCGTGTCTCTCCCCGCGTCTCTCCCCCCGTGTCTCTCCCCGTGTCTCTCTCTCCCCGTGTCTCCCCCCGTGTCTCTCTCCCCGTGTCTCTCCCCGTGTCTCCCCCCCCCCCCGTGTCTCCCCGTGTCTCCCCTCTCCCCCCCCGTGTCTCCCCGTGTCTCTCCCCGTGTCTCCCCCCCCCGTGTCTCCCCGTGTCTCCCCTCTCCCCCCCCCCCGTGTCTCCCCGTGTCTCTCCCCGTGTCTTCCCCCCCCCCGTGTCTCCCCGTGTCTCCCCTCTCCCCCCCCCCGTGTCTCCCCGTCTCCCCTCTCCCCCCCCCCCGTGTCTCCCCGTGTCTCTCCCCGTGTCTCCCCCCCCCCCGTGTCTCCCCGTGTCTCCCCTCTCCCCCCCCCCGTGTCTCCCCGTGTCTCCCCTCTCCCCCCCCGTGTCTCCCCCGTGTCTCCCCTCTCCCCCCCCCGTGTCTCCCCGTGTCTCCCCTCTCCCCCCCCCGTGTCTCCCCGTGTCTCTCCCCGTGTCTCCCCCCCGTGTCTCCCCGTGTCTCCCCTCTCCCCCCCCCGTGTCTCCCCGTGTCTCCCCTCTCCCCCCCCCCCCCGTGTCTCCCCGTGTCTCTCCCAGTGTCTCCCCCCCCCCCCCCGTGTCTCCCCCCCGTGTCTCTCTCTCTCTCCCCGTGTCTCCCAGTGTCTCTCCCCGTGTCTCCCCCCCCACCGTGTCTCCCCGTGTCTCCCCTCTCCCCCCCCCGTGTCTCCCCGTGTCTCCCCCAAGGGGCCCCAGTCTTCGTGTCCCAGCCACACTTCTTCCAGGGCGACCCGGCGCTGGTCTCCGCCGTCATCGGACTCCGACCTGAAGCCGACCTCCACGGGACGTTCGTGGACGTCCATGCGGTGGGGACACGGGGGGGGGGGACACGGGGGGGGGGACACGGGGGGGGGGGACACGGGGGGGGGGGGGGGACACGGGGGGGGGGGGGGACACGGGGGGGGGGGACACGGGGGGGGGGGACACGGGGGGGGGGGGGGGGGACACGGGGGGGGGGGGGGACACGGGGGGGGGACACGGGGGGGGGGGACACGGGGGGGGGGGACACGGGGGGGGGGACACGGGGGGGGGGACACGGGGGGGGGGGAGACACGGGGGGGGGGGGAGACACGGGGGGGGGGGGGGACACGGGGGGGGGGACACGGGGGGGGGGGACACGGGGGGGGGGACACGGGGGGGGGGACACGGGGGGGGGGGGACACGGGGGAGGGGGGGGACACGGGGGGGGGGGACACGGGGGGGGGGGACACGGGGGGGGGGGGGGACACGGGGGGGGGAGACACGGGGGGGGGGGACACGGGGGGGGGGAGACACGGGGGAGGGGGGGACACGGGGGGGGGGGGGACACGGGGGGGGGGGACACGGGGGGGGG
>NW_027621336.1:0-2000 GCF_964198595.1 Lampetra fluviatilis | reverse complement strand
TCTCTCCTCCCTCTCTCCTCCCTCCCTCTCCTCCCTCCATCTCCTCCCTCCCTCTCTCTCCTTCCCTCTCCTTCCTCTCTCCCTGCCTCTCTCCTCCCTCCCTCTCTTTCCTCCCCTCTCTCTCCTGCCTCTTTCTTTTTCTATTTCCTTCCCCATGAATCACTCCTTCCCGCACCCTCCTCCCTCACAGCACTTGCCCCTACAGCCCTAATGGAGGCTACCTGGGGGAGCTTTGTCCGTGTGCTGTGTGTAGAGACAAAGCTGCCCCAGGTAGCTGTGAGCAGGCTGTGGGGGAAAGTGCTGTTAGTAGCGAATAGCAGCTGCAGTGCTACCTCGCTACTAACAGAACTCACTCACTCAACTACTCACTCACCCACTCACTCACTCACCCACTCACTCACCTACTCACTCACCCACTCACTCACCTACTCACCTACTCACTCACCTACTCACTCACTCACTCAAACTACTCACCTACTCACTCACCCACTCACTCACCTACTCACTCACCCACTCACTCACCTACTCACTCACCCACTCACTCAACCACTCACCAACTCACTCACCCACTCACCCACTCACTCACTCAACTACTCACCTACTCACTCACCTACTCACTCACCCACTCACCCACTCACTCACCTACTCACCAACTCACTCACCCACCCACTCACTCACCCACTCACTCACCTACTCACTCACCTACTCACTCACCTACTCACTCACCTACTCACTCACTCACTCAACTACTCACCTACTCACTCAACTACTCACTCACCCACTCACTCACCTACTCACTCACCTACTCACTCACCCACTCACCCACACACTCACCCACTCTCTCACTCACCCACTCTCTCACTCACACCACCACTCTCTCACTCACCCACTCTCTCACTCACCCACTCTCTCACTCACCCACTCTCTCACTCACCCACTCTCTCACTCACCCACTCTCTCACTCACTCTCTCACTCACCCACTCGCTCACCCACTCGCTCACACCACTCTCTCACCCACCCTCTCACTCACTCACCCACTCAATCACTCACCCACTCACCTACCCACTCACTCACCCCCTCACTCACTCACTCACTACTCACCCACTCTCTCACTCACCTACCCACTCACTCACCCCCTCACTCACTCACCCAACCACTCACCCACCCACTCACCCACCCACCCACTCTCACACCCACCCACTCGCTCACCTACTCACTCACCCACTCAACTACAAACTCACTCATTCCCCACTTCAAACCACTCACTCACCACATGGCTCCCTCCTCCCTCCTCCCTCCTCCGCTATCTCCATCACTCAACCATTCACTCACTCAGCCACCCACTCACCCACTCAGCCACCCACTCACTCACTCAGCCACCCACTCACTCACTCACCCACTCACCCACTCAGCCACCCACTCACTCACCCATTCACTCACTCACTCACCTACCCACTCACTCACCCCCTCACTCACTCACTCACACCACTCACCCACTCAGCCACCCACTCACTCACTCAGCCACCCACTCACTCACTCACCCACTCACCCACTCAGCCACCCACTCACTCACCCATTCACTCACTCAGCCACCCACTCACTCACTCACTCACCCACTCAGCCACCCACTCACTCACTCAGCCACCCACTCACTCACTCACTCACCCCACTCACCCACTCAGCCACCCACTCACTCACTCAGCCACCCACTCACCCACTCAGCCACCCACTCACTCACTCAGCCATTCACTCACTCAGCCACCCACTCACTCACTCAGCCATTCACTCACTCAGCCATTCACTCACTCAGCCACCCACTCACTCACTCAGCCATTCACTCACTCAGCCACCCACTCACTCACTCAGCCATTCACTCACTCAGCCACCCACTCACTCACTCAGCCATTTACTCACTCAGCCACCCCACTCACTCACTCAGCCACCCACTCGCTCGCTCACTTCACTCACCCACTCAGCCACACACTCACTCACTCAGCCA
>NW_027621335.1:12500-27114 GCF_964198595.1 Lampetra fluviatilis | reverse complement strand
CACTCACCCACTCACTCACCAACTCACTCACCAACTCACTCACCAACTCACTCACTCACTCACCAACTCACTCACCCACCCACTCACTCACCAACCACTCACCTACTCACCTCACCAACCCTCACTCACCAACTCACTCCACTCACTCACCAACTCACTCACCCACTCACCCACCCCACTCACTCACCAACTCACTCACCTACTCACTCACCAACTCACTCACCTACTCATTCACCAACTCACTCACCAACTCACTCACTCACTCACCAACTCACTCACCAACTCACTCACCCCACTCACCACCCACTCACTCACCAACTCACTCACTCACCACTCACTCACCAACTCACTCACTCACTCACCACTCACTCACCCACCACTCACCCACCACCAACTCACTCACCAACTCACTCACTCACTCACTCACCAACTCCACTCACCACTCACTCACTCACCAACTCACTCACCAACTCACTCACCAACTCACTCACCCACTCACTCACCAACTCACTCACCCAACTCACTCACCAACTCACTCACTCACTCACTCACCAACTCACCACCACTCACTCACCAACTCACTCACCACTCACTCACCAACTCACTCACCCACTCACTCACCAACTCACTCACCACTCACTCACCAACTCACTCACACACTCACCAACTCACTCACACTCACTCACCAACCACTCACTCACTCACCACCAACTCACTCACCAACTCACTCACCTCACCAACTCACTCACCAACTCACTCACCAACTCACTCACCAACTCACTCACTCACTCACCAACTCACTCACCAACTCACTCACCAACTCACTCACCAACTCACTCACCAACTCACTCACTCACCAACCACTCACCACTCACCAACTCACTCACCACCACCAACTCACTCACCAACTCACTCACCAACTCACTCACCACTCACTCACCAACCACTCACCAACTCACTCCACTCACTCACCCACTCACTCACCAACTCACTCACCAACTCACTCACCCACTCACTCACCAACTCACTCACCTCACTCACCAACTCACTCACCAACTCACTCACCAACTCACTCACCCCACTCACTCACCAACTCACTCACCAACTCACTCACCACTCACCAACCCACTCACCTACTCACTCACCAACTCACTCACCTCTCACTCACCACTCACCACCAACTCACTCACTCACTCACCAACTCACTCACTCACACACTCACCTACTCACCAACTCACTCACCCACTCACTCACCCACTCACTCACCACTCACTCACTCACACACTCACCTACTCACCACTCACCTCACCAACTCACTCACCAACTCACTCACTCACCAACTCACCACCACTCACTCACCAACCACTCACCCACTCACTCACCAACTCACTCACCAACTCACTCACCACCACTCACCACACCACTCACCTACTCACTCACCACCCACTCACCCACTCACTCACCACTCACTCACCACTCACTCACCACACACCAACTCACTCACCAACTCACTCACCAACACACTCACTCACTCACCACCACTCACTCACTCACCAACTCACTCACCTACTCACTCACCAACTCACTCACCCACTCACCAACCACTCACCAACTCACTCACCAACTCACTCACCCACTCACTCACCCACTCACCACCAACTCACTCACTCACTCACCAACTCACTCACCCACTCACTCACTCACCACTCACCAACTCACTCACCAACTCACTCACCAACTCACTCACCACTCACCAACTCACTCACCAACTCACTCACCAACTCACTCACCCACTCACTCACCAACTCACTCACCACCACCAACTCACTCACCAACTCACTCACCAACTCACCCCAACTCACTCACCAACTCACTCACCACTCACCAACTCACTCACCAACTCACTCACCCACTCACTCACCCACTACCACCAACTCACTCACCAACCACTCACTCACCACCCACTCACTCACCAACTCACTCACCACTCACTCACCCACTCACTCACCAACTCACTCACTCACTCACTCACCAACTCACTCACCTACTCACTCACCAACTCACTCACCACTCACTCACCAACTCACTCACCAACTCACTCACCACTCACCACCACTCACTCACCACTCACCACCCACTCACCCACCCACACCACCAACTCACTCACCAACTCCACTCACCACTCACCACTCACTCACCAACTCACTCACCCACTCACTCACCCACTCACTCACCAACTCACTCACCAACTCACTCACCAACTCACTCACTCACTCACCAACCACTCACCCACCCACTCACTCACCAACTCACTCACCTACTCACTCACCAACTCACTCACCAACTCACCACTCACTCACTCACCAACTCACTCACCAACTCACTCACCCACTCACCCACCCACTCACCACCAACTCACTCACCTACTCACTCACCAACTCACTCACCTACTCACTCACCAACTCACTCACCAACTCACTCACTCACTCACCAACTCACTCACCCAACCACTCACCCACTCACCACCCACTCACTCACCAACTCACTCACCAACTCACTCCACCAACTCACTCACTCACTCACCAACTCACTCACCACTCACTCACCCACTCACCAACCACTCACCAACTCACTCACCACCACTCACCAACTCACTCACCAACTCACTCACTCACTCACCAACTCACTCACCAACTCACTCACCAACTCACTCACCCACTCACTCACCAACTCACTCACCAACTCACTCACCAACTCACTCACTCACTCACCAACTCACTCACCCACTCACTCACCAACTCACTCACCAACACACTCACCAACCACTCACCCACTCACTCACCAACTCACTCACCCACTCACTCACCAACTCACTCACACACTCACCAACTCACTCACCTACCACTCACCAACTCACCACTCACCACCAACCACTCACCACTCACTCACCACACCAACTCACTCACCAACTCACTCACCACCACTCACCACACACTCACCAACTCACTCACTCACTCACCAACCACTCACCAACTCACTCACCACCACCACCAACTCACCACTCACCACTCACTCACCAACTCACTAACTCACCACTCACTCACCAACTCACTCACCAACCACTCACCAACTCACTCACCCACTCACTCACCAACTCACCACCACACACCACACCACTCACTCACCCACTCACTCACCAACTCACTCACCAACTCACTCACCCACTCACTCACCAACTCACTACTCACTCACCACCACCAACTCACTCACCAACTCACTCACCAACTCACTCACCCACTCACTCACCAACTCACTCACCAACTCACTCACTCACTCACCCACTCACTCACCAACTCACTCACCAACTCACTCACCCCCACTCACCCACCACCACTCACCACCAACTCACTCACCACCACTCACAACTCACTCACCAACTCACTCACTCACCACCACTCACTCACCCACTCACCACCAACTCACTCACTCACTCACCAACTCACCACCACTCACTCACCAACTCACTCACTCACTCACCAACTCACTCACCAACTCACTCACCACTCACTCACCACTCCACCACCAACTCACCACTCACTCACCAACTCACTCACCAACACACCACCAACTCACTCACCAACACCACCACTCACCCACTCACCACCAACTCACCAACTCACCACTCACTCACCAACTCACTCACCAACCCACTCACCACTCACTCACCCACTCACTCACCAACTCACTCACCACTCACTCACACACTCACCCACTCACTCACCAACTCACTCACCAACTCACTCACCCACACACTCACCAACTCACTCACCAACTCACACACCCCACCCACTCACCAACTCACTCACCAACTCACCACCAACTCCACCACCACTCACCAACTCACTCACCAACTCACTCACCAACTCACACACCCACTCACCACCAACTCACCTCACCAACCACTCACCAACTCACACACCACTCACCACTCACACCACCAACTCACTCACCACTCACCACCAACCACTCACCAACTCACCACCACTCACCAACTCACTCACCAACCTCACTCACCCACCACCCACCCACTCACCACCACTCACTCACCACTCACCCACCACCACCAACTCACTCACCAACCACTCACCCACTCACCCACCCACTCACTCACCAACTCACTCACCAACTCACTCACCAACTCACTCACCACTCACCACCAACTCACTCACCACTCACCACTCACTCACCAACTCACTCACCAACTCACCACCCACCACCCACCCACCACTCACCAACTCACTCACCAACTCACTCACCAACTCACTCACCACCACACCAACTCACTCACCCACTCACTCACCCCACTCACCCACTCACTCACCAACTCACACACTCACCACTCACCACCCACTCACCACTCACTCACCACCACCACCACCAACTCACTCACCAACTCACCACCCCACTCACCACCAACTCACCACCAACTCACTCACCAACTCACTCACCAACTCACTCACCAACTCACTCACCGACTCACTCACCAACTCACACCAACCACCTCACCAACTCACTCACCCACTCACTCACCAACTCACTCACCCACCACTCACCACACCACCACCACTCACCAACTCACTCACCCACACACCACCACCACCACTCACTCACCAACTCACTCACCACCACCACCACTCACCAACTCACTCACCACCTCCCACTCACCAACTCACTCACCAACTCACTCACCACTCACCACTCACTCACCAACTCACCACACCAACTCACTCACCAACTCACCACCACCACTCACTCACCAACTCACTCACCAACACACCAACTCACTCACTCACCACCAACTCACTCACCACCCACTCACCACTCACCACCCACCACTCACCAACTCACTCCCCAACTCACTCACCACCACCCACCACTCACCACTCACCACCAACACTCACCCACACACTCACCAACTCACCACTCACTCACCAACTCACTCACCACCACCACCACTCACTCACCCCTCACACACCAACCACTCACCAACCACTCACCAACTCACTCACTCACCACCACTCACTCACCAACTCACTCACCAACTCACTCACCACAACTCACCAACTCACCACCCCACTCACCAACCACTCACCACCACTCACCAACTCACTCACCCACTCACCAACTCACTCACCAACCACTCACCACTCACCACACCCACTCACCCACTCACTCACCAACTCACTCACCCACCACCCACCACCACCCACCACCACCACACACACCAACCACCACCACCACACCACCAACACACCACTCACACACCAACACACTCACCAACTCACTCACCAACTCACTCACCCACTCACCACCAACTCACTCACCCACTCACCACTCACCCCACCACCACTCACCAACCCACTCACCCACCACCACCAACCACCCACCACCACCAACCCACCACCAACTCCACCACCACCACCCACCCACACCCCACCACCCACTCACCACCCACCACCACACACCCACACACCACCCACTCACCACCAACTCACACCACCCACTCACTCACCAACTCACTCACCCCACTCACCACCCAACTCACTCACCAACTCACCACCAACCACTCACCACCCACTCACCAACTCACTCACCAACCACACACTCACCACCAACTCACTCACCAACTCACTCACCCACTCACCCACCCACTCACTCACCAACTCACCACCCAACTCACTCACCACTCACCACTCACTCACCAACTCACTCACCCACTCACTCACCCACCTCACCACCCAACTCACTCACCAACTCACTCACCAACTCACTCACACCACTCACCAACCCACTCACCCACCCACTCACCACCAACTCACTCACCCACCACTCACCAACTCACACACCAACCACTCACCCACCTCACCACTCACTCACCAACCACTCACCACCACCCCACCCACACACCACCAACCACTCACCTACTCACACACCACTCACTCACCACTCACCCACCACTCACTCACCCACTCACCACTCACTCACCAACTCACTCACCACTCACCACCCACTCACCCCCCCACCACCACCACCTCACCTCACCACTCACTCCACCAACTCCCACCCACACACCACCACCACCCACCAACTCACCCACACACACTCACCACACCACTCACCACCACTCACCACTCACTCACCAACTCACCACCACCAACTCACTCACCAACTCACTCACCACCACCACCCACACTCACCAACCACTCACCACCACTCACCACCACCACTCACTCACCAACTCACACACCACTCACCACCAACTCACCACCAACTCACTCACCACTCACTCACCCACTCACCACCACCCACTCACCCACCACCACCAACCCCTCACCACTCACCAACTCACTCACCTACTCACTCACCAACTCACTCACTCACTCACCAACGCACTCACCAACTCACTCACTCACCAACTCACTCACCAACTCACTCACCAACTCACTCACCAACTCACTCACCAACTCACTCACTCACCAACTCACCACCAACTCACTCACCAACTCACTCACCAACTCACTCACTCACCAACTCACTCACCACTCACTAACTCACTCACTCACTCACCAACTCACTCACCAACTCACTCACCAACTCACTCACCCACTCACTCACCAACTCACTCACCACACACCACTCACTCACTCACCAACTCACTCACCAACTCACTCACCCACTCACTCACCAACTCACTCACCAACTCACTCACCACTCACCAACTCACTCACCAACTCACTCACCAACTCACTCACTCACTCACCAACTCACTCACCAACTCACTCACCACCACTCACCACTCACTCACCAACTCACCACCACCACTCACCACCACCAACTCACCAACCCACTCACCAACTCACTCACACACTCACCCCAACTCACTCACCAACTCACTCACACACTCACCAACTCACTCACCAACTCACTCACCCACTCACCCACCCACTCACTCACCACTCACACACCATTCACTCACCACTCACCAACTCACTCACCAACCACTCACCACTCACCACCAACTCACTCACCAACTCACTCACCAACTCACTCACACACCTACTCACCAACTCACTCACCAACTCACTCACCAAACACTCACTCACCACTCACTCACCAACTCACTCACCCACACACTCACCAACTCACCACTCACCTACCACCAACTCACTCACCAACTCACTCACCAACCACTCACTCACTCACCCACCACTCACCAACTCACTCACTCACTCACCTACTCACCAACTCACTCACCAACTCACTCACCAACTCACTCACTCACTCACCCACTCACTCACCAACTCACTCACCACTCACTCACCAACTCACTCACTCACCAACTCACTCACCTACTCACCTACTCACTCACCAACTCACTCACCAACTCACTCACCAACTCACCACCAACTCACTCACCCACTCACTCACCAACTCACTCACCAACTCACTCACTCACTCACCTACTCACCAACTCACTCACCAACTCACTCACCAACTCACTCACTCACTCACTCACCCACTCACTCACCAACTCACTCACTTACTCACCTACTCACCAACTCACTCACCAACTCACTCACCAACTCACTCACTCACTCACCCACTCACTCACCAACTCACTCACCAACTCACTCACCAACTCACTCACTCACTCACCAACTCACTCACCAACTCACTAACTCACTCACCTACTCACCTACTCACTCACCAACTCACTCACCAACTCACTCACCAACTCACTCACCAACTCACTCACCCACTCACTCACCCACTCACCTACTCACCAACTCACTCACCAACTCACTCACCAACTCACTCACTCACTCACCCACTCACTCACCAACTCACTCACTCACTCACCTACTCACCAATTCACTCACCAACTCACTCACCAACTCACTCACCAACTCACTCACTCACTCACCAACTCACTCACCAACTCACTAACTCACTCACCTACTCACCTACTCACTCACCAACTCACTCACCCACTCACTCACCAACTCACCAACTCACTCACCTACTCACTCACCAACTCACTCACCTACTCACTCACCAACTCACTCACCAACTCACTCACCCACTCACCCACCCACTCACTCACCCACTCACCAACTCACTCACCAACTCACTCACCAACTCACTCACTCACTCACCAACTCACTCACCAACTCACTCACCAACTCACTCACTCACCTACTCACCAACTCACTCACCAACTCACTCACCAACTCACTCACTCACCAACTCACTCACCAACTCACTCACCAACTCACTCACCCACTCACTCACCAACTCACTCACCAACTCACTCACTCACCTACTCACCAACTCAC
Source organism: Lampetra fluviatilis (assembly GCF_964198595.1). Classification (NCBI taxonomy): domain Eukaryota; kingdom Metazoa; phylum Chordata; class Hyperoartia; order Petromyzontiformes; family Petromyzontidae; genus Lampetra; species Lampetra fluviatilis. Next base: position 18,718 of record NW_027621335.1, on the reverse strand, counting down.
TCACCAACTCACTCACCAACTCACTCACTCACTCACTCACCCACTCACTCACTCACCTACTCACCAACTCACTCACCAACTCACTCACCAACTCACTCACCAACTCACTCACTCACCAACTCACTCACCAACTCACTCACTCACTCACCAACTCACTCACCAACTCACTAACTCACTCACCTACTCACTCACCAACTCACCTACTCACTCACTCACCAACTCTCTCACCACCTACTCACCTTTTCATCCAAAGAGTCACCCCCCCCCTCTCCTTATTGCCCTACATATGAAGTATTGGAAATGACGGCAGGAAACTCCTTGACGGGTAACACACTTCTTTTATTAAATCTTCGCTTATCTCGATACAACGTGTGGTCTCTATTCTTCCGAGTACGGTCACCAGACACCGGTACAACTCGTAACCTCTATTCTTCTTATAACACACTGTACTCGTCTCGTGTAGACCCTATGCCTCTGGCTACACACGCATCACTCGTCTCGTGTAGACCCTATGCCTCTGGCTACACACGCATCACTCGTCTCGTGTAGACCCTATGCCTCTGGCTACACACACATCACTCGTCTCGTGTAGACCCTATGCCTCTGGCTACACACACATCACTCGTCTCGTGTAGACCCTATGCCTCTGGCTACACACGCATCACTCGTCTCGTGTAGACCCTATGCCTCTGGCTACACACACATCACTCGTCTCGTGTAGACCCTATGCCTCTGGCTACACACACATCACTCGTCTCGTGTAGACCCTATGCCTCTGGCTACACACACATCACTCGTCTCGTGTAGACCCTATGCCTCTGGCTACACACACATCACTCGTCTCGTGTAGACCCTATGCCTCTGGCTACACACACATCACTCGTCTCGTGTAGACCCTATGCCTCTGGCTACACACGCATCACTCGTCTCGTGTAGCCCCTATGCCTCTGGCTACACACACATCACTCGTCTCGTGTAGACCCTATGCCTCTGGCTACACACACATCACTCGTCTCGTGTAGACTCTATGCCTCTGGCTACACACGCATCACTCGTCTCGTGTAGACTCTAGGCCCCGGCTGCACACTCTGCATGCTGACACTGCATGCACACCCTACACTCCGCCTCTGGGTCACACAGAGTCCCGGTCCTCGCAGGACAGCGGGACTGGGTACCGCAGGGCCCTGTCTCTTCCTCTCCGTCTTCAGTCTTCGCTGGTTACACTCTCTCCGTGCGCCTGTGCGCATCCCCTTATATAGTCCCTCCTCCCGGGAGACGGAGCGGATGCGGACCTCGATGCGAGCATCGCTTCTTAGTGGACCAATCACAACGTGCTATCTCTACGATCCTCTTTTCCCCAACGCGTGTTTCCACTCACCAACCAATCACGCCGCGCTGCCACCCGATCACTCCCACACCAGCGCGTCACCGGCACCCAGCCAATCAGCACCACACAACACACGATCCCGCGCTGACCCCTGATCCCTCACCGTCAGCGCGCGTCACCACACACCCATCCAATCACGACGCGCTGGCACCTGATCGCTACCCCAGCGCGTATCACTACTACACATATACTGGAGGAGGAAGGACCTTTGCTAATGATGCCCCCAGGGTCTGCAATGCTGTCGCAAATAAACTGCAACTTGGATCACTACCGATGAGATCTTCACTCAAAACTGCTCTGGAAGATTTCGATGTAAAGCTTCTTTCGTGACGGCAGCAGGGATTCATCCTCTTGGTTCTTTCGGTAAAGTCACGTAGAAGGGAAGTAATAAAATAATACAAATAAAACGTAATAAAATATTTTATGAAATCTTTTAAAAATAAAACATAACTCACTCACCAACTAAAATATTTTATTATGTTTTATTTTTATTATTTTATTACTTCCCTTCTACGTGACTTTACCGAAAGAACCAAGAAGACGCTCTAGAGGAGTTGTACAGCCCTAGCTGCCACTGCTATTCAGTGGCCTAAAATCAAATGTTTCGCTCTGGACGATCGCTGCAAAGTATGATGTTGTGTTTTGATTCAATGTGCTGATCTTAAAGGGGCATTGAAACATTCTAATACTCCGACTGATGTTCCTGCTGCTGTGGAGTGACTCATGCAGCCAGCTGTGGCTGCAGGGTTTTGGTGGTACATGTTGTTTATGTCGTTTATTGTGAAAATTCCGTCACAGTTCCTATGCTCACTGTTGCATCGCTTTCATGGCTTTATTTTGGTGATTTCGAAAAGTGTATGTGTTTAAATTTCGATTTAAAGCTTCTTTCGTGACTGCAGCAGGGATTCATCTTCTTGGTTCTTTCGGTAAAGTCACGTAGAAGGGAAATAATAAAATAATAAAAATAAAACATAATAAAATAATTCTCACGACGTTTCGGCCACAACGCAAGCAGCCGTCCTCAGGTGAAGACCAGGTCTGTCGGGAAGACAGCGTCTGAATGACTCTGTCTTCTTATTATGTTGATTTTTATTATTTTATTATTTCCATTCTACGTGACTTTACCGCAAAAACCAAGAAGATGTATTGGTTTGGCCATGTTTGTGTTGTTGTAGTACAGAGTTAGACTGATGGCCTTAATCTAAGTTGTCTTGTGGTTGTTGTTGTTTGACTTGCATCCCACTGGGATGTTTGCACACAGCGTTGGTGTACGGTGATTTGTTAATCCTTTATCCTTTATATTAAGTTTAGCCCACTTCCCGTGATCCAATCGAGCTGACATTTTGCACACAGACTCGTTGTGCGTGACAATTTATTTTTGTGAAAAAAAAAATTCCAAAATTTTCCACTTTTTAGGATTTTTTTTTTTATATTTAATTTAAAATACCAATGTGATAAAAATGAAACTCTTACTCAAGAAAAACAGAAATGAATAATAAAATAAAACCGATGCCACGCATATAAAGGATTTATAGTGAAACACTTTGTTTTTAGGGGTTAATTTTCTTCTGCAATATTTTGCCGTCTTTTCTTGGATTTTCTGTTTGCACTCAGTCACATATTCACTTTAAGATGTTTTCTGTTCATGTTTTTGTTTTTTGTTTGTTGCGGTTGCACCCGATTCAAGAGCTGAATGGCTCACAGGGCTCTCTACCTAATAAATGAACTTGAACTTGAACTTTGACCTTCCCGTGACCCCAGATCGTGACGCAGAGAAAGTACAAATTCAGCTCCAGTCCCCTCTACCGCAACGTGTCCCTCGTGTTGTGGGAGACGCCTCCTCGACCCTGTAACATCACCACGGTAGACTCACCCACTCACCCACTCGCTCACCCACCCACTCACCCACTCGCTCACTCACTCACCCACTCACCCACTCGCTCACCCACCCACTCACCCACTCGCTCACCCACTCACCCACTCACCCACTCGCTCACCCACTCGCTCACTCACTCGCCCACTCACTCACCCACTCGCTCACTCACTCACTCACTCACTCACCCACTCACTCACTCACTCACCCACCCACCCATCCACTCACCCACTCACTCACCCACTCACCCATTCACCCACCCAATCACCCACTCACTCACCCACTCACCCACTCACCCATTCACCCACCCACTCACCCACTCACTCACTCACCACTCACTCACCCACTCACCCACCCACCCACCCACCCACCCACTCACTCACCCACCCACTCACCCACCCGCCCACTCACTCACCCACCCGCCCACTCACTCACTCACCCGCCCACCCACTCACTCACCTACTCACCCACCCACCCACTCACCCACTCACTCACTCACCCACCCACTCACCCACTCACCCACTCACGCACCCACTCACCCACTCACCCACTCACTCACTCACCCACCCACTCACCCACTCACTCACTCACTCACCCACTCACTCACTCACTCACCCACTCACCCACTCACTCACCCACCCACTCACCCACTCACCCACCCACTCACCCACTCACCCACTCACTCACCCACTCACCCACCCATGTCTCTCCTCCCGTCTCCCAGTGCCCCTCTAACCCAGTGGTATGCCAGGAAGGGGTCTCGCTTCTTCTCGCTCTACTCACTCACCCACTCACTCACCCACTCACCCACCCACTCACCCACTCACTCAACCACCCACTCACCCATTCACCCACTCACCCACTCACCCACCCACCCACTCACCCACTCACCCACCCACCCACTCACCCACCCACCCACCCACTCAAACACCCACCCACTCACTCACCCACCCACCCACCCACTCACCCACCCACCCATGTCTCCCCGTGCCCCTCTAACCCAGTGGTACGCCAGGAAGGGCTCTCGCTTCTTCTCGCTCTACTCACTCACCCACTCACTCACCCACTCACCCACCCACTCACCCACTCACCCACTCACTCAACCACCCACTCACCCACTCACCCACCCACCCACTCACCCACTCACCCACCCACCCACTCACCCACCCACCCACCCACTCAAACACCCACCCACTCACTCACCCACCCACCCACCCACTCACCCACCCACCCATGTCTCCCCGTGCCCCTCTAACCCAGTGGTACGCCAGGAAGGGCTCTCGCTTCTTCTCGCTCTACTCACTCACCCACTCACTCACCCACTCACCCACCCACTCACCCACTCACCCACTCACCCACTCACTCAACCACCCACTCACCCACTCACCCACCCACCCACTCACCCACTCACCCACCCACCCACTCACTCACCCACTCACCCACTCACTCACCCACTCACCCACCCATGTCTCTCCTCCCGTCTCCCAGTGCCCCTCTAACCCAGTGGTATGCCAGGAAGGGGTCTCGCTTCTTCTCGCTCTACTCACTCACCCACTCACTCACCCACTCACCCACCCACTCACCCACTCACTCACCCACTCACCCACTCACCCACTCACCCACTCACTCACTCACCCACTCACCCACCCACCCACCCACTCACCCACTCACTCAACCACCCACTCACCCACTCACCCACTCACCCACTCACCCACCCACCCACTCACCCACTCACCCACCCACCCACTCACCCACCCACCCACCCACTCAAACACCCACCCACTCACTCACCCACCCACCCACCCACTCACCCACTCACTCACTCACCCACTCACCCACTCACCCACCCACTCACCCACTCACTCAACCACCCACTCACCCACTCACCCACCCACCCACTCACCCACTCACCCACCCATCCACTCACCCACCCACTCACCCACTCACCCACTCACTCACCCATCCACCCACCCACCCACTCACCCACCCACTCACCCACCCACTCACCCACCCACCCACTCACCCACCCACCCACCCACTCACCCACCCACCCACCCACTCACCCACCCACCCACTCACTCACCCACTCACCCACTCACCCACTCACCCACCCACCCACCCACTCACCCACTCACCCACTCACCCACTCACCCACTCACCCACCCATCCACTCACCCACCCACTCACCCACTCACCCACTCACCCACCCATCCACCCACCCACCCACTCACCCACCCACTCACCCACTCACCCACCCACCCATGTCTCCCCGTGCCCCTCTAACCCAGTGGTACGCCAGGAAGGGCTCTCGCTTCTTCTCGCTCTACTCACTCACCCACTCACTCACCCACCCACTCACCCACTCACCCACCCACCCATGTCTCCCCGTGCCCCTCTAACCCAGTGGTACGCCAGGAAGGGCTCTCGCTTCTTCTCGCTCTACGCTTCTCTGCGCCGCTCGCGGCCCGGGCAGCACTTTGCGCTGCTGCCTCCGTGCTTCCTGTGGGGACTCTGGGAGCTGCTGCAGCGCAACGCGGGCACAGCCAAGATACGCAGAACGTCGCCCTCCTCCGGCTTCCTCGGTGAGGCCCTCAGGGCAGCAGCAGTGTGCCCTGGGGGCAGCAGCAGTAGTAGAGTGCCCTGGGGGCAGCAGCAGCAGTAGAGTGCCCTGGGGGCATCAGCGGCAGCAGAGTGCCCTGGGGCAGCAGCAGCAGTGTGCCCTGGGGGTAGCAGCAGCAGTGTGCCCTGGGGGTAGCAGCAGCAGTGTGCCCTGGGGGCATCAGCAGCAGCTGAGTGCCCTGGGGGCATCAGCAGCAGTCCCTCTCTTCTTCAACCCGTGTCTCCCTCCATCTCCCCGTGTCTCCCTCCATCTCCCCGTGTCTCTCTCCATCTCCCCGTGTCTCCCTCCATCTCCCCGTGTCTCCCTCCATCTCCCCGTGTCTCCCTCCATCTCCCCGT